>NC_056727.1:946058494-946223494 GCF_019279795.1 Protopterus annectens
GAGAACATGTCAGTGTGCCAAGTAATACCTCATTTTGAAGAAGGTGTTACTCTTTCCTTACAACATGGTAAAAGAACTGTCTGTGCACTGTACACGTGTACAGATATCACATTTCCAATACTTCTCATTATTATGCCCATATCTTTGCAAGGTTGCATGGTTATCACACAAATGATGCATCATTTTGAAGCTGATATTGAGATGCACAACTTCTACACTGATAAGTAGCCTCTGTCTGTTACAAGTGATGAGATATTATCCATTGTTTATCAATTATGAGAAATATTATAGTAATCATATTTCTGTGAATATCTCCATAATTGAGCATCACACAGTAATGGTTAAGATATCATTTTAAGGTTGACATTCATACAAACAAATTAAATGCAAATTGTATGGGTTTACATGGAACAATGACCAAGATATTGTGTTTTGATTTTCCAAAAATGGTAAAACATATGCACAATATCAACATTCCTTGCCAAATATTTAATAATGACTTTAATACGCACTATCAACATTTACACTGTTGGAAAGGGAAGTGTCTGCTGAACAACTTTTTCATTTACATTTTAGTTATGAAGATTTGTTTTCTGTAGGGTATTAGAAATAGATTTTCTGAAAATGAGCTCAGGCTGCATTGTGGTTCCTATGGTGGAATTAAGCAGGCAGCTTTTTCTGAGCTGCTCCAGAGTGAATGAGTTAATATGTCTATCCATCTCTATTAAATCAAGCAACTCTTCTCTTAGATCATTTTCTTCTAAACTGGGGGCACATTCTTTATCTGCAATTTCCTGCAGGCATCCTATAGAAAGTTCCACAGCTTCTTCCTGTGTCACATTCTCTTCAGTTTCACCTGTGTCATCCAATGCTCTTTCATATGGGAACTCATTAGCCCATCCCTCCACATTAACTGTGTCAGAGTTGCCACAGTTTCCTGTTTTTCCCTGGCTGTACAGCTCCAACTGAATCTTCATACTGGTTTTCTATGGGAGGCTGAAAAGTATCTTCATAAGTCAACTGATTAAATGTTTCCTGCTCCACTGGTTTCTCCTTAATTTGGGTGTCCATTGTTCTATCCTGTTGTGTTGTTATTTGAATTAAATTTCTACACTAATTTCTTCACTTTACATGTAATCCATAACCTCAGTTTCTATTTCTTTAACTTCTCCATTATTAATCCTCTTTTCTACTTTTGCCGTTTTCTTATTTTTTGTATTGTAAAATTTCCCATATCTGGATGTATTTGTCTGTATTTCTGTTCAAATATCTTTGGCACTGCTCTTTTTGCATTGATTAGTTTTGCTTTCTCCTTTGCATAAATATTGCACCATGTTAAATCTATTTTTCTTTCCCATGTCCATATTTCTTTTTCACATGTCTCCTGCCTATCTTGTTTCTCCTTACTTTGGGGACTAGTTGTGCCATCATGCTGTGATATTACTTGTGTTAGACTTTCTACACTGAATCCTTCACTTTGCAAATATTCCATAACTTTAGCTTCTATTTTTTTAACCTCTGCTTGACTAATCTTCTGTTCTACATTCCCTGTATTTCTCTTAGAATAGCTTTTGGGGGTGCCTCTTTGTGTTGATTAATCTGTCTTTCTCCTTTGTATATATATATTGTCAAAGAAAAACTACCACCAACTTCCCAGAGCAGCATAGTCCAACAAAAATAAAAGCAAATAATCCAAGAACACTGATGGACCCAAGGAAGGCACGACTCTCCAGGTTAAAAACTTAATTTCATGTAGGCCATAAGCACTTTCACAGCTAATGCTGCTTCATCAGATAACAAACACATTGAACCAAAACTGGCTTTTAAGTAGAAAAGTGAAACAGTGTTAAATCACGTGACCACAAAATGTAAAGAAATTCAGCTAAAATATGTTATTTAAACAGCACATAAAAATGTACATATAAATGCAACATAAAAACTGTATAAAAATATACACAAAATTCCTATGAGCAAGTAAAAATACTACTTTAGCTCACAAGAAAACAAACATATATAACTGTAGATGCAAAGGCAAATACCCTCATCTGGCTAGTGGTTTTGGGTTTAATGGGTACAAATTCATTCAACCCATGCCCAACACCTCCATTCAGCCTGATAATCCACTTAGCTTCCATCTGTTCTGTTTGATTCCTTATATCTTCACCCCTTACATCACCTTGCCCTATTATGCTATATATAGTAGAGTGTCAATACTGGAAAAATTAATCCATGTGCCTGGTGTAGGAATAAACCTCACTGAATAGCAATCTGATCTTCCCAGCAAATTACCAACAACTTATAAACTCAATTAGCCTAATTTACAGTTGGAACAGACTCTTCTTCACATTTGAAGACAGACAAACTTTAATCAAAATGATCCTGTTACCTAAAATCTTATTTATTGGCCAATCACTAATAATTCCCCCACCTGTCAAAATTAAGCAGAAAATTAATAACTTATTAGTCAACTTTCTTTGGTAAACCAAAAAACCAAGAATTTCTCTTCTCTGGCACACCACAAGCTGAGATGAAGGTGGTATAGGGTTTCCAAATATTGATTTTTATTTAAACTTTGCATTTATTAACATAGTATTGCTTCAGAATAATACTTCTTAAACATCATATTGGAAATCAGTACATGAAACCTTACTTCTAAATAGTCATAGGACATTGCTTGAACCATATACTCAAATACATACAAACATTTTTATATAGATTTTAAAAATATACACTCAAAGTGAAAGGTCAAAACTTATTCTCACACCGCTTATAAATCAAATATTGCAGTTGTTTAAAAAGCTTATGTTTTCTAATCAATTAAGGATTTATTAATAATTATGCTTCCTATTGTTTACACAAATGAATGTTTGATATATTTTGATACTCAGAAAATGTTGCACTTTAAAAGGGTGACCTATTATATTGGAAACAATTTCCCTCAGCTAATAAAATAAGTTCTACAGACCATTTGATCAGCAGATATAGTTTGCAAAATTGCAACTGGCTGGAGATTCAAACTTGTAAAGATTTTATACATAGCTCATACACTCATTAGAGGGATACAGTAAAAGTAACTTAAAAATCTTGGATTTTATCTCAGCAATTATTAATAGCTCACCCAAGAACACTTCATACATATCTGTTTATAAAATTCTCAAATTATTTTAGCAAAACAGATGTTTCTTTCTGGAATTATTCAAGTGAAGTTAATAGACAAGTATTCTCAGAAAAAGATAAAAACTTTGCTTACAGTCAGTGAAGGAATCCACATCTTCCCTATTCCAGCATGTATACACATGGACATTTTTACACAGATGCTTTTTCACCCCACAAAATCTAGCAATAATGTACAAGAAAAATGAAATGCTGGAGATATGGACATCCTGATGCTGACTGGATACATACAGTTGTTTATTGCAAAATAATTTTCCCATTTTGGTTAGACTTTAAATATCATTGTAAAGCTCTATGGAATGACAACTGTATCATTTCTGACTCACTTATCCTTTTCAATATTCCTGTTCCTGAAGTCATTCCTAAAAACCATACATGTTTACTATGGTCAATCCTCTCTATAGCAAGGAAAATTGTTACTAAAAATTGGAAATCCCAATCTATTCCTGCCTTTGAAGTTAAGTTTATTCGTCTTGTGAAATACATTTGTAAGAAAGAGATTGCTACTATAAAAGAAAGGACTAACAACACAACTCATCATTTAATTGCTTGGAAAAAATTGTCTAATCTGTTAGAGAATAAGTGTTCTATGTATATTGCTTTTTAGTTATGGACATTGTATATAGTTTTTTTTTCTTGGTACTATACTGCTACGTTCTTCTTCATCTTTCGGCTTTTCCTGGTTAGGGGTCGCCACAGTGGATCACCTGTCCGCTCATGACTGGCAGTGGAGTTTTACAGTGCCGAGTTGCCAGTCCGGCACCCAACCTTCCACAGAAGGCACACACATGCACACACCCACACCTAGGGCCAATTTAGAGTGTCCAATCCACCTATGGCATGTCTTTGGTTGTGTATAAAATAAAAAGGTGAGTATACTTTTGCTACTGACACTGTTTTGAAATAATCTACACTTATTAATCGGGTTGATGAAAGGGCATATGTGTGGAAGTATACAAACAAGCTGTGTTCTCAAGATTACACTGATCACATTTGAATATACTGACATAATTAATTTTATTGCGAGCTATCCTTATCAAACTTTTAGCAAGAAATCCCAGTGCAATGTTTCTGATAGCTTTTCTGTATATTACACCTAACAAGGTGCATGTTTGCTCATAAATGTTAGCTCATATAATATTAATAAATAAAACCTGCCACTCCTAGGTTTAATAATGGTTACTGTGCACTCTGTTCACGGCTCGGTGGATATGTACATCTTGTCCCACAGTGCTGCTGCCTGCTACTTTACCAACTGCTGCCTGGTGCCAGCAGTGCAACAGGTTACACAGCCTGCCTACCTGTTCTCATCTGGGATGGATAAGCTGGCATGGACTATACATGTCACCTTCACCAGCCAGCTCCTCCTGTGCCTGGGACACTAGTCAGCCTCATGTTATCTTGGTCACAACCACAGCATTATTGCTCTGCACCAATAAGCCAGAATAATTTTTACAACTTTTAAAAGTGTGAATACCCCTAAATATATATGGAGCAAATAGGAATAATCCTTGAAAACATATGTATAACATTACTGCTCTAAGGTTGCAGCTGTCTGTTATTTTATATTCCCTTCGGCAACTATGAACCTTTTTGCAACTTGCTGAAACCATTATAATTTTTCATAGTTATTGCTTTGCCATTCAATCAAAAAACTGAAGGAGGAAAACATAACCTGCACATTGCATCACCCAGCAGATGAGCCGTACTTAAATAAACAACAATGATAAATCCATAAAACATGTACTTCAGTTAGAAATCCACAAGCTGATAAGAACAAAGATGAACCTTTATGATGTGTAGAACTACAGGTTCTTCCCTTTTTCCTGAGTTTCTGCAACCTCAGAGGCAGTAAGAGTCTTTGGTGTGGTAGAACCCCCAAATGTGAAGCTGCAGGTAGGTGCATTCCCTTGCTATCGTTCATTCTGTTTAGTCTTGTGCTGTGGTCATCTTGGGTTGGGGACATTGTGGATGGTATATTCAATTTTGGGAAGATGAGCATTAGGTAAGTAAAGCAGACCCAAAGCAGTTAACTCACTGTCCTCTTATCTCATTTTAATAACAAATTGATTATCATTTATTCAACACTTCATCCAAACCAGCTGAACGGTGTTGCCTATGTTCTATCTCAGTATTTCCTATTTCTAGAAGGCCACATTCTTCCAGTGCACTTAACTTCACATTTTACCATTATGTACATTGTACACATTTTCCACAGAATTTAAAGGAGTTTCTTTACAACCACAGCAAATCCATGGGACAAAACTATATATAGTAGATATGCTGCACATGTAAAATATAGTAATTACAGATGAAGAAACCACAGACAGCATTACATCTGAAGACCATAATTCTCAATTTATTTGCTTACAAATCAGAGAGGGCAACGTAATTATAATAGACAATAACAAGAATCAGGACATTTCCTGTATATTGCTACTTTTCACCTTGAAAATTTAGACAAGGAGAATTTAAATTTGTAGATATTTTTAAAGGATAAACATTTTGTAACAATAAAGGCCACTATTATTTGTTGACAAGTTTGCCTCTTCTGTTACAAAGCCACACATTTTATGAGGACCCATTGAAAAGTGAGGCAAAATAATACATATTGTCTGAAAATCAGGGAAAGATTATTGGGATGTGTGCTGGAACTTTCCAAGATAAATTGATCACATTTCTGTATGTATCTTACAGGGAGACAGTTAAAAATGCTGCACAATGCATACCACTTACAAAAACAACAAAGATATACACCTTTCACTAATGGGAAGGAAATACAGCCTTTGCTTAGTTTCAGGTGATGTTATTTATCACTGGGCTACCTCATCTGCTAAATGAGATGGAAAGATGATCAGGAATTGAAATGAGTTATGCTGCTAGTGGACAAACTAGTCTGTACTGAAATAGTTCTGGGAGAATTTTCAGTGTGATCAAGCTGCCATGCTGACAAGTTGCATATTGATGCCTACACCTTGAAAATGTGTCACTCACACAGCAAGCACATAAGGAAAATTGGTGAAATATTAAAAGCCCCCCCCCTCAGTTACTTGTTTGGCAGTTGGGGGCCTTCAGAGACAGTAGGGCTCAGGGCAAATGTCCAATTCATTCCACCTTAATCCAGTCATGCTAATGGTTACAGCTGGATATTGATTGACAATAAAGAGGGGAAGTGGTATGTGACTTTTCTGAATACTACTAACTATAATCCAACTGTGTACTTCTCTTCTTTCAATATTTTGTGAGGCCTTGTAGATGACAAAGATATTTATCTTATTCCTTAATACACTGACACTGCACAAGAATAGTTCCAACAGTATCCTACCAAACACTTACATGGACTGTGTCAAAATCTACAGTATGTTGGATGTTTAAGTTACTTCATAGCTACTCTGAGTATGCTTTGAAACAATATGTGGGAAGCAGGAAGAAACTGTTTGGGAATGGATCCCAAAAATCTGTAGGTAGTGTGAGCCACATCTGTGACAACATAGGTGAAACGCAACTCTCTCTCCGTCTCTTTATAAGACTAGGCAACATTGAGATTACGATGTATAGTATATCTCAGACACCTCCTAGGAGAGTACTAAATTTAAAGTCTGCTTGGGGTATAATAGTAGCAATGCAAAGACTTCCAAGCAATATCATAAACTTTCTTGGGAGCCATACATATGACTTCCAATTGTTTTATTGTAAATCTATTTTCCAGTCTCTCTCACAATCTTTTCCAACCTTCTCTGATTCTTACAGTTATCATGCAATATTTTACATGCCTTACCAATTAACCTTTTTTAATAGCTACTTCTTTTCTAGATTCAAATAAAAACACTACCAGAGCAGATCTTTCACGTAAAATTCCTTTTATACCTCTCAACCTCTTACAGCAAGAAACCTAGACAAAGTCATCAGTAATGGTGGCCCAAAGGCCCAAAAATAGGGATACTTTTTGAATATTGATCTTACAAACTTAGAAAATTGATAGGACAACAGGTTTTGCATTAGCATGAATTTTCTGAATGATATGAAGTCTGAAACTCAAATGTCTGTCATTATATTCTGAATTTTCCCTCAATGATTTGCCAGAAAACCACAATTTTATGCGTAATGGACTAAAAATATAGGGCAATAATCTGGACAGTCTGCAAAAATCTGTACAGTTGAGAGGTATGATTCCCTTATCCCTTTTTCTTTACCTGTACTCTGAAATCAAGCCCTGGTAGAGAAGATAGCCTCAAGTCTGCAATCTAAATGTCTTCTTGGCCTCATCCCACTGCATTGTCATTCTTGCTTGAGTTTTTTGCTCTCAATATCTTGGTTCCTTTGCCAGGTTTCTCCAGTAAATTCTAGCCCCCTCATCTATTTCTGTACCTCTATTTGCAGTCATCCCTATTGGCAAAATCTCCTTTCTCCAATCTTGTATTGGTTTAGTTTGTAGAATACTTTCTGCTATTTTATGAATATAATATTCTGTATGGTTATTATTCTCCTAAAGGATCTGCATCCAAAATCCTGCTCTCTGTATTTCATGAACTCCCCCCTTGCTTCATCATCATCCCTTTCTACTTTGAATTATAACTTTCTGCTTGTGTTATGTATCTGAGCCTTAATTGCATAGCTCTAAAATATCCCTTCAAATCCGGTAAAACCAAATCACCTTGTTCTATTGGAAGGATCAGCTTATCCCACTTAACTCATGCCCTTTTCCCCTCCCAGATAAATTCCTACAATTCTTTATTAATTATTGTACACAACTTTTCCTCGTGTTGATAAAAGTATACCTGACCTGTAAATAAGACTAAAGGAACTAAAAGCACTTTCACTGCTTATATCTTACTATCCATATCCATAATTATTGATTAGAAGATAAGAAATTATAATGTGGCTGTAAAGGATGTTCATGTACTAATGCAGTAAGGAGGCACCTGTTCAAAGCACTACATTGATCTCACTGGCATAGGCCATATGGAAATGTAGCAGTCCAAGGACATAGCAAATGCTAATTAGTCATGTGTGCCTCCCCAGAACCTTTCAACAGAATCAGAACAGTGCAGATGACTATTGACAGAATAACTTTACCATGCTACCTGGAAAGCAAAGAAAAATATGTGTGCCATCTTTAGATGGAGACCCAATAGCATAGCAAAGGTGGGATGAAGGGGGCCAACTGCCCTTGGCACATAATGTTAGGGGATGTAATCAAGAGTTCCTGCATTGTGCCAAAATGCTTTTACTTTACAAATGAATACCTGGTCTGGGAGGGGGGAATCTGTGTACAGTATTTTTTTTTCTTGCTGTTGAGTTGAACAGCATAGGGGGATTTCACTGCTGTAGGAAGCCAATTAGTACATTGGCTTGCAACAGTAAAAGCAAAAGACCTGTTTTTTTGCTCTTCACTTCTTGAAGAGCAGAGAGAATGAAGCACTTTTTCGGGCAATGGCACCAGGCGCAAGACATGCCACCTATGGCTCTGAGTACATTCAATCACTCATGGCAACAGCAGGACTGTTAGCCCCACAGGAAGTAAGTACTGCAAAGCTGTGTGTGTGTGTGTGTGTGTGTGTGTGTGTGTGTGTGTGTGTGTGTGTGTGTGTGAGTGTGTGTGTGTGTGTGTGTGAGTGTGTGAGTGTGTGTGTGTGTGTGTGTGTGTGTGTGAATGTGGTTCACGTGGGTTTATGTGGATGAGTATACTCTGTATGAGTGTACGTGTTTGTGTGCAAGTGCATGTGTGTGCAGATGCCTTTGCAGCTGTGTTGCATGAACTGGTAAGGGTAATACCCACATGGTTACCTATAGATCCACAGCATTCAAGTCAGAGGCATGATAATGAACAGTTTTACCATGTGGTTTTATCATGACTGTGAATCACAGTGTATCATAGTTACACTATTGGGCAATGTGGCTTTGCCTACATAGCACTGGCCATGATATATATTCTGAATCTTATCCAATGATTGAAACAAGAATGAACAAACGCATTTTTGTTTTGGTTATAGGTTCCATTAACTTAATTAAAAATACACATTTTGATATGTATGCCGTTTCCTTTATATAATTTATTAGCTGCCGTGATAACAAATGGTACAATAATTTAAACTGACAATTTTCTAGACTTCTTTCATGGATGTGCTACACCAAATTCCTTGATCAGTTGTTGCTGCTGCTTCGATTCAATAGGCATTTCTCTTCTGAATACATAGTTATACTTTATAGCATAGTCTTTTTTTTTTTGAATATTGTAATATTACCTTGATTTTGTATGATACTATAAGAAGTAATGTCAGGTGACACGATGCCAGGGCACTTCTATGAGCTAGGCTTGTAAAAGCTCCAGGGACAGTAGCCTAGTACACACCTATGGAACTATAAGTCTTTTACGTAAATCTAAAGCTGCTGTTGACTGGGCATTACTCCTGATGAATGGACATTTTCTTCTAGACACTAATATAGCAATAACCAACGCCTGGGTGTGGGTAATGCGGGATTTACCCACGGTTGGCGTGGTTTGGTCCCGAGGGCGAAGCCCGAGGGACCAAACAAAGACAACCGTGGGTAAATCCCACATTACCCACACCCAGAAGTGGGTTATTGTTATTATACTATGACATTATTTAAGAAAAGAAATAATTACTTTTCTTAAATAATGACATTGTATAATGCCTCTTGGCTGCGCTTCCACAGCTGTCTGGTATCCGCGGCAGTTCTGATGTACTGCGCATGCCTACGCAGTACATCAGAGCTGTGGCCAAAAGCAACGGAGAAAGCAAGATCTCTGTTGCTTTTTACTGTTTCGCTATGTTAAATGGGTTTAACATAGCGAGACAGCTTTAAAATAAGCAACAGAGATGTCCTTTGCTTATTTTAAAGCTGTCTCACTATGTTAAACCCATTTAACATAGCGAAACAGTAAAAAGCAACAGAGATCTTGCTTTCTCCATTGCTTTTAAACCTGTCTCGCTATGTTAAATGGGTTTAACATAGCGAGACAGCTTTAAAATAAGCAACGGAGATGTCCGTTGCTAATTTTAAAGCTGTCTCGCTATGTTAAACCCATTTAACATAGCGAGACAGGTTTAAAAAAAAAAGCAACGGAGAAAGCAAGATCTCCGTTGCTTTTTACACACTGTGTCGCTATGTTAAAGGAGTTTAACAGAGCGAGACAGCTTTAAAAAAAGCAACGGAGATATCCGTTGCTTTTTTTAAACCTGTGTCGCTATGTTAAACTCTTTTAACATAGCGAGACAGTGTTTTAAAAGAGGCTTCTTTTTCCATTAGTATAAGTCGATTTACAACGTGCACACTGGCCAATCAGCGTGCACGTTTTGGAATATTAATGGGGGGTTATGGTATAATTAGTAATATTACACGTCAAGTTTTGCCCACTGATTTAAGCCAATTTACCATGGGAACTGTATAAAATTATAGATTTTTCTGATCATGCAGTTTATTGTCCCACAACTTGATGTCACCTGGCATAACATTTGTGATATATGCATATATGTGCTAATTTTATCCAAAAAGTTGGTAGCTAAACTTCTGGTTATATAGCAACCTCCTGGTTTAAAATATAAATTACCTACTATTTTAGACAGAAGAAAACACATTTACATGGTAATCAGTATACTTATGTCTTTAAATCCATATAGCACATTCTGTAGCAAATTAAAACAGGAAGTCATCTTAAATAAAACTTTTTACAGAGCATTCTTAAAATCTTCTTAAATGTTAATATTTTATATACATATAATGTTTCCATTCAATATACAATTACATATAGAACTCATTCAGTTTTAACTGTGATACTGTTGAAGTACAAATCTGACACATCTTGTTGGTATTGTCAAATTAATGTGGAATTTGTTCAGTACTAGATACAAGCTAGGTTTTCTGACAGCTAAGGCTAGATGAACAAAGCTCCAAATAGTTTACATTTACTACTCTATTAGAAAAATGCACACTACTTAGACTTCTGGTAAGTGTTTTCACTGTTTTGCTAGCTTAGACTATACAGTATTTAGTTTTAATTGTTAACAAGCTAGCTACACTGATGTACATGTCATGTGGTATAAGGAAGTTCTAGAGAAATCAGGTTGAATATAGCTGTCTTCAAGGTTAGACCATGACTGCTGTTTTTTATGTAATTTATTAAAATTCCTGACATGGCAAGGGTTCAGTGAGTGGCAAAATATCTATCAGAACTAAAAAGCGTATACCTGCAGAAGTGAAGGAATATATTTTCTATCAAGAACCTCTGTGTTTGGAATTAGAGAAGTATAATTTGCAGCAGAAATGTGTCTCAAGTGCACTACCAAGGAATTCTTGTGCTAGGTTGAAACTGGGCTGAAAAGTGGAACTTGTGGATCCAGAAATAGCATTTATTTATAACTGCTAATGGATTAGCTGGAAAGCCTAGAAGGATTTAATGCACAGCATTCCTGCATCCTACAGAAGTCATAAAAAGGTATTTAACTTTCTTATGTTTCTTGATGAAGAAAAGAGCAAAAGGATTTCACTTAGAGATAAATACAGTAATTACTTTCAGCCAAGAAAGAATTTGCCACTTACTAAATAGTTGCTCTTAAGAGGACAAGGACATACAGAGACCAAAGATACTTATGTTACTGACCTGAAGAACAGAGCCAGAGACTGTTTCTTTGTAAGATGAGTGGATTTCTAATATTAGATATAATCATTAGCAGTATAACAGATTAAGAAACAAGGGGTAGGTGTTTAAGAAAAAACAGACCTGACTTTATCAGCAGCTCCGGGTGTGCGCAAGTGAAATTACTATTGCAGAGTTAGAGTAATTAACTTAAGAAATAGAGATGTAAACAATAAAATGTTAATCAAATATTGAAGAAAATGTATAATAAAGACATGTTGTGATGTAAAACTAAATGTTATGAAAAATATAGAGCCATGGATGACAATCAGTAGACTGCCCTTCATATGTAAGCTGCTGACATGGAAATTAATAAGAGGAGATGTGTGACCAAACTAGGCTGCTGTGAAATGTAAACAAAGAAACATTATCTTGGATACTTGTACTTGCTGTATGTAATGAATTATGAGCAGCTGAAAGACTACAGCTTGTTGACGCTAAATGCAAATAAGAATATGAAAGAATAAGCTGATGGGACATGAATATATGCCTTGGGTAGCCTGGATGACCACATGTGTAGATGTGCAAGGTTACAATCATGGAAATTGGGGACAGTGGATTACCAATAGGTGGTGAAGCTATACCATTTTATTTGGGTATTTTTTGTTAGGATATCGTTGTTGTTTCAGTCAGACCCCCTTTTGATGACCCTATGGACAAAGTGAGCATCATGGAAAGTATGCCAAAACCTAATCCCATTCTATGTCTTCTAGATAATCCTTACTCTCTGGTAGTGTTCCTGGTGTCTCCTATTCAGTCTGTGCGTGGCTCTTTTAGTATATGACTGTCAATGTGCTGTCTCTGTAATATGATGATGGATGATGCCCATGAATGTGTGTCCACAGATCCAAAAGAGACTTATATGGCAATGTACTGCAACAAAGATGATGTCCAGAATAAAGCTAGTCATATAACTTTAGTTGAAGAATGCAGCAGCTGTGATTATAAGTATGTCAGAAAGAACCAACCTCTTTTAGTCAATGCTACAAAAACTGTACAAGAAAAAGGGATTTAACAAAGACATGACAGCACAAGAACAACTGTATTCAAAACAGCAGGCATATTGTTGAACATAAATATGAAAAAAACTGCTAGTTGGTATCAAAGAAATGAAAGTTGATACGTGAATTCTAAATGCATCCGGGCAGGGTGACGTGGATGCGTGTAAAGACACTGGAAATACATACAGAGAATGAATGGGCAGAATGTGCTACTGAAATTTGATAAGGTGTGGAATGCAATCTCTTGTCAGAAAGTGCCTTTAATCTACTCTGACTTGAAAAATATTTAAGGGAGACCTGGTAAATATTGTTAACCTGTTCTGCCTACCAAGAGGCACCATTAAGTCAAAAACTCTGCACAAGGGAACATAGTCTTCTTGCTCAAATACTTGCATTTAAATGATTAAGTTCTACCTAAGAGTTTGGGTTGAATGCCTCGTGGGAAGCTAAGAATGTAGAATGGTAAAAAAATAATTCACAATATAACATCAAAGAATGAATATGTAGAAAATCAATAATACTATTAGACAGACCATTCAGATAGTGTGTAAAGCCACAGCAAATTACATCTTCATGACTATGTTGCCTTGTTAACAGGCTTCGTAAGCTTGCCTGGAGAATATTACAAACAAACAAATATGAGAATGCACTTGTGGTTTATGCTCTCAGAAAATTACCTGTAGCACACAGGAGTAAAACTGAGCTGGAGCTGAAGAGAATGGAAAGCCTGGATGTCAGTAAGAAGCAACTGGTGCCAACAGAACAGGTAAGCAGTACAATCAATGTTGTAAAAAAATGTAAGATTTGCATTCGTATTGGTCTGCAATATCTGAATAAAGTAAGTAAAGGAAAGAATTACCACCTGCTCATACTTCAATAAGTAGTCTTATTAATGCTAAATTGTTGGTTTTCACAGTATGGGATACAAATAAGGGGTTCAAACAGAAAATGCTAGAAGAAACAAGCTTCAAATTCTATACTTTCAATTTATGATTTAAAATCTACAGGTTTCTTGGACTTCGTTTGGTATTTCAATAGAATCACAAGTGTTAGAAAGGGCTTTTGTCCAAGAAATTAAAGGCTTGGAATGGGATGTAAACCTAAGTGATGATCTATCAGAGTGAAGTCAGGCGCAAGAAAGGAATGGCAATAGAGTGATATAGCTGGATCAAAGTGTATGATACCTGAATAATAAGAGTGGAAGATAGTGAGGGTCATGCTTTGTTTTACAGAAGTTTGTCTAGAGGTGGAAAGCTCTTTGGGAAAGATACCTCTCATGCTAACAAGTCCTACTTATGTTGCAATATAGATATAGGTCTCTTGATCTTGTATTCTGCATTACTACCAGTTTTGCAGATGTCTAGTACATCAAGCAGAACTGGACTGAGTCATTTACAGCTTTGCAGGTCAGGCATAAATCACTCCATAAGAGTCTGTAGGTGCTACAGAAGAAAGACAGCACTTTTAAACACTCTGGATAAAATATAGAGCTCATAACCAAGTATTTTGGTGAAGAAGAGGGGATTTTCAAATTGGGCTAGGTGTTTGGACAGGTACATTCCTAAGGATGTACTGCATTCTAGTATGGACCTTGAGGAATTTCTACTAGTAATCAGTTAGGTGAGTTAGAAAGTATTCATAATGACATTTGATACATAATATCAGCTTGCTACACAACCAAGTGCCTTTCCATACCAGCACTTGGGTACATAAAAAGGCATGCTGCAGGAACTCTTGATCGCATACCCTACCACTTTCTGTTTTGGGTGGTTGCCCCCTTCACCCCAACCTTGCCACACTTCTTCCAGATTGGGGTATAGGGTGAAATGTCTTAATGAAATTGACTTAAACTGAACTGTGTACACTGAGTCACCCTCATCTAGTGCATCTGTAACTCTTTCAAAATTGCAAGCCAGGTTTAATACACACAGCCTACCTTTTACAAACCACATTGGTTAGTGTCTAGGGATTGTAGCTTCCACATGTCTCTGTTTATGAGGGTGATGATGATGTATGTTATTGCCTTGCAGATGATGCTGCTGAAGTTGATAGATCTATAGTTACCAGGGTCTGTGATGCAGCCTCCCTTGCAGATTGGAACTACCACAGCTGTTATCTAGGCTTTTTTTGTATGTATCCAGTGGAGATGCTCTAGTTGAATAGTTTAAGGAGGAGAACTGAAAGGGGATGTTTCATTCTAACCAGGAAACAGCCCAGTATGTTATTTGGACCCACAGAGCTTCTGCTTTTGTTCCTGGAAAGTGCTTTTTAGTATCTCTTCAAAAGTGATTATTGGGGGATGAGCTGGACTGGATACTTTGCATTAAAAAGTTTGCAGATAACATATGGGAAAAACTTAAGCTGAATTTATCTGCAAAGATATTAGCTATATATCATCAGTGTTTGAGTGGGTGATGCCATTCGAGATAAGCTTGGTGCAATTCTATTACTTCTGAGGTTTTTACATAATTATAGAATGTCTTATGGTTAATGCTTGCTGGCATAGTAATTTTAGTTCATGACAAGCTCTGCCAAATTTAGTCTTGCTCCTGAGTTCTTTGTTAAGCCTTTTGAGACTGATTACAACACACTTGAGTTTTTGTTCTATTATTTAGGGCTATAAACTTTTTTTTATTTTATTGTAAAGTATGATTTCAGTTGCATTTCACCAGAAGAATTTGCTTCCAAACTTGGTGTTGCACTTGTGGTGAATAGAACACGAGCTTCTATAAGAGAAATTGAATGACAGTAGAAATATTTGGTATAGGTGTCAGTATTTGCTATAAGGTGACTGTTAAACATTCTAAAGTCTTCATAAAATGCAAGGAAATTGGCCTTAGTGAAGTCTCTAAATATGGTTGGGTTGGTTGTTGACCTGTACTGGGAGCTTATAAAGAGCCCAAAGATCTAACTTGACCAGAGTGATTATGATAATAGACAAGGAGACGGGGGGGGGTCCACTTGATCAATGGAATTTGCAATGATAAAGTCAAGCATATTTATTTGCAGAGGTAATAGATGTTCAAATTTATGGAGAGGTATTTATAAGTCCCATAGTAAGGTGGTGTTTCGATTAATGAGGAGGGACTCTAGGTTATTAACATATGTTTTGTGTTCTCAGGGTTCACAGGCATTGTTCTGTAGTTGATTAGGATGTGGTATGAGGTCTTGTTTATTGATATTATTGTATGAATGAGTTCAAGGCTTGGTCCTTATTCTATACATGATGCTGTTTCAGATAAAGACAGATTCACCATCACTAGAGAGCAGAGAAGCCCAGTAATGAGGGAGTGCTGTCACTCCTCTGTAACCAGATTTCAGAGACAACATAAACATCCACATCTTCAGAGTTAGGAAGGCTTCAAGGGAAGGCATTTTCTCATTTAGTCTCCTAGTACTGAGCAGTGCTACACTAATATTTGCCTGATTCAAATTTATATTTTCTACGCTGGCAGATTGAGTAGACTAACATTGCCTATAAAATGCAATTTGAAGTTAGAAAATGTCTTAGTTCATAAGTAAAAGTATTAACAAACTAGGTGAAGGACATTCTTGATGAAACAACCTGGACAGTCTTCTATTTCCCTCCAGGCTAAGGCACGGAAATAATTTCATTGTATAGAAAACCATTTTGTATTTTAGTGATCATCATCAAATGCAATCCCCTCCGAACCCACCATGCTAGGAGATACTCCCCCCTGAAATTATATCTTCTCTAACATTGCAAAACAGTGGAGAAAATAGAAAAGTCTACTTTTGATGAAAGTTGTTGTTTTCCTCATTCTATTGTTATTCACTGAAACACTTATTGATAGATCGACATGCACCTGGCACATATTGTGCCTCCTCAGAATGATATCAGTGACTATGCCAGTTACTAAACTCAGTCATCTTTGTCTTACATTGTGGCATCATTCTTGGTGATAGTAGGATACTAATTAAGATTTCCTTTCAGCCTTAGTGACTTACTCAGAAAGTTCCATCATGTTCCTTTTAATATAGTGTTAGGGGTACATCACAAGGAATTTACACCCCCATGAAAAATTATTGTATCATATTCATACCTGGTGTGAAGAGAGTTGAAAACTCTGATGTCACCAGGCAGATTCTAGCACCTGAGAAGCAGTTGACTGTTTTTTTTTTTTTTTTCAGCCTTGTAAGTGATACATCAGGAGTGTTGAACTACAGAATTACCCATAGTAACTGCAATAACACGACAAGTGTACCGGTTTATAGCCTAAAAGGCTTTGCTTAACCTGGTGCCTCTTATGTGATATGGGGAAACATCACATATGGTATAAAATGGGTGTTGCATGTGTTGCTAAGATTTAATTACAGTGCACAACTCTACAATACCATACCTAGGTGTTCTGCTCTTTTTAGTTTTAGAAGTGACTTTTAGACCACCTCAGAATGGAAAAGTTTTACATTTGTCTTGCAGTGTGTAGGTACGATGTTAGTATGTGTACTGATAACCAGTTTGTGTGAGTGGTTTCCCTTTAGATGTAATACGTATTTCAACCTCTCACACAAGCACTCATACTGTGGTGCTAGCAAATTATTCTCAATAAATGTGTGACAGGTTATACCCTGCTTCAGGGTATCTTGTGCTAAAAGGATGGGAACAGATGGGGCAGAGACAAACTGATTACCCATGGTTGATCTAGAAATAATTGGTGGTATAAGTTTACATGATATTATTTAATTTGATGACTCTTGGTCTATCTAGAAGAGAAAGGGATGATGTTTGATATATTAAGGGAAAGTGAGGCAGTGTAAACTGTACAAAAACAATGCAACACAGTATAATATAACACAACAGCTGTGTGAATTTGGTACAATATGATACTGCAGTAGTGTACTACTCAGTATAGTTCAGTATAGTACAGCACAGTGTACTTAAGTATTATAAGGATCAGCTGAACAGCAGGCATCAATATAGCCCACAGCAAAATAAACCAATTGATGTTCAATAATGCAATAGTTTTAAGAGTGCCTAAGTTACAGGCAGGAATATTACAGTGCAATGATCAATACAGTTCCGATATATTAATGTATGACTGAGCAGCAGGAATGGATGCCACAGCACAGTTGTCTAGAAGCCATAGATAGAGCGATCTCCAAGCATTCAAGTTGTTAATACAATAGGAAAAATGTCACAAGGTTCTACAAGACTGATTGTACAGCAGGTGAAATGTTACAAGGTTCTACAAGACAGATAATACAGCAGGCAAAATGTTAGAAGAGACATTAGTTACATTTGGAATGGGAGCCACAGCACAGTACTGTAGGCATTAACAGCAGGCTCAGTGACCGCAGTAGTAAATACAATGCAGGAAAACCAAAAATAAGATAGCAAGTTGTGTGCTACTATCACAACAAGACAAGAATATAGCAAGACAGTAGGCAGTTGGTCATATTTGTGAAATACACAAAAGAGAACAATAACAATGCTAAATCCATCATCATTGGCAGACAGAAGAAGCCAAAAATCTCCTCCACATGTAAACAGGTGCTACCAGGCACAGGTGAGTACTAAGGTGTACTTGTCAAGGGAATAAGGCCTGGGAGGAATAGAACAGTTATCAAGACAAGTGATTGCTACTGTTGCCTGTATTCTAGTATTGTGTTGTATATTCCTCCAACCTGCTGTGCTAGGCACAGCTTTTCTCATATTTTTCAAATTAAATTCAGTAACAGAGTTCAAGGTAAGCTGGCCACGTCACAGGTCAGCACAAGAAAGTGTCAGCATCTGAAAGCACAAGTTTACTATAGGCCAGTAGAGCACACAACCCAAGGTTAACTAACACTGCTATATAAAACCAGCAAAACAATCATAAGTGATCCAGGAACAAGAATAATTGCAGAAGTACTGTTTTTGAAAGCTTGTACTAATGTTATCATTCATATCCCAAGCTTAACTAACACTGCTATATAAAACTAACAAAATAATCATAAGTGACCCAGGAACAAGAATAATTGCAGAAGTACTGTTTTTGAAAGCTTGTACTATTGTTATCATTTCATATATCTATCTGGCTTATCTATCTATATCAGTAGCATAGCTAGGATGGGGCGAAAGGGAAACTACCCCAGATGTAAAATGTTGGGAGAGACGATCAGCCAATCCAGATCTCTCTTTAAGGTAATACTGGCTTTCAAAAGCTGGTATTGTATTTGTGGTCAAACCTGAGAACTGTATCACTCCGTGTGTAGTCTAAACTATAGAAACCGCTTGCTACATTTGTAGCAAAGTGAGCTACAGTCTAAAAGAAGAATTTTTTTTTTCATAAAAAATGCGGAAGGGAGTTGGGGTAGGGCACATAATTGCTGGTTTAATAAAAATGTTTCTTATTTAAAAAAAGGGGGCAGGGATTGAATAATTAATGTTGTTTAGGTTATATGATATATAGCAATATATGTGAAGTATAATGTTTGTTAATGTTAATTTGTTTGTATAAATGTAAGTTTGCCTATGTCACAAGTGATAATTCAATAAAGGATCCAGATCTCTCTTTAAGGTAATACTGGCTTTGAAAAGCTGGTATTGTATTTGTGGTCAAACCTGAGAACTGTATCACTCCGTGTGTAGTGAATGACTTGAGACGTACCTCCCTGGACTACATGAAAAGAGACATGGAAGAGCTCTCGGATCATGTGGCCCAGGCAGGTATGACCCTAGCCCTGAGTAGCATCCTGCCTTCGCCCAGAATGATACCACAATATAAGGATAAAATGATTGACTTCAACAATTGGCTAAGCTTATGGTGTCATTCAAAGGGGATCTGGTATCTGTCTGCCTGGGATGACATGATTGACAGACCACGATGCTTTGCCAGAGATGGTCTGCACCTGTCGCCCCTGGGATTCAGGTTACTGGCTAAGGTTCTTGCCACCCCTATAGTGCCTTTTTTAGGCAAACTTCAAAGGACAAAACCACCACCATAACAGGTACAAGCATGCAAAATCTGAAGGTAATGCTACTCAATGCTAGAAGTCTAAACCTCAAAATGCACTCTCTCGAGGCACTCCTAAAAATGGAGAACATCGATATCTGTGCATACCAGGCTACAACTCTTACCACACTTTTCGGCCACCAAACCAGGACCGAAACACTAAAGGTGGAGGAGTGTCAATATTCACCAAGGATATTCACACCACCAGGCTAGTTGGCCAACACAATGTGTCTGAAATTCTCCAAGTGCAACTAACACTAGGTAAGACTGAAATCCAAATTGTAGCTTGCTACAGATCCCCCACCATACCCCAAGAGTCTCACTACACCTTTCTAAACATACTGTAAAATATTAAGATAGAACCAAACACCCTAATACTGGGTGATTTTAACTACCCTGCCATTAATTGGGAAAACTACTCATGTCCCAACACCTTTGCGCAACGGTTCTTGGAATTCATAAATTCCAACGCCCTGGATCAACTAATCCATAGTCCCACCAGGGGCTCCAATATCCTAGACCTGGTCATTACCAACATGGGAAATCAATGCTCCATACCTATGGTCACCCCCTCGTTAGTCAGGTCTGACCATAAGCTAATCACCCTTAACATCCACATCCCACCCCCACCCCACAGTAAAGAAACCACCATAAAAAACTTCTCTAAAGCCAACTTCATGCTACTCAAGTCAGAAGTGACAAACTTCATGACACCCATGCAGACGGGAACTGAAAGTTCAACTGCTGAATCCTACACTACGGCACTGTACGAGCACATCCACTCATGCATGAATCGTGCCATCCCAAATAAAACCAAAATGCTCTCATCCACAAAAAGGAAGCCAATCTGGTGGTCCCCTGCCATAAACAAACTTTACAACAAAAGGAAGAAACTTTTGCAGAAAAGAGGAAAATCCCAGGATGCAAAAAACTCCCTTACTAGCCTCAGTAAGAAACTGAGATGCCTCATAAAATCCTCCAAAGCTAGTTACGAAAATAAAATTGCCAAAGATTCCAAAGACAACCACAAAGCATTCTATAATTATGTCAAGAATCTAAATGGCAATGCTCAGATCTGCTCTGAGCTAAAACAGAATGGCATTAAATATACTGATCCGAAGGATATTGCCAATATCCTGGCAGATCGATTCAGTGCCAACTTCACCCCACTTTCACCCCCTAAATGGCCCATCTCAATACCGGCAGATTGCCAAATTCCAGTAATAATGGCCACACAGGTACAAAACGCACTCTCTAAAGCCAAGAATACAGCATCCATGGGACCAGATGACATCCCGGGCTGTGTACTACATGAACTACAATATGAACTGGCACCTCACCTAAGTGTCATGTTTAATCATAGCCTCACCTCAGGTTTCGTGCCCACTGAGTGGCGCAGAGCTATAGTTATCCCAATCCACAAGGGGGGATCCACCTTGGATCCCGGAAACTACCGTCCCATCAGTCTGACCAGCCTTATCTGCAAGGCCATGGAGCGTATTATCATGGAACTTATAAACAAAGACATTGGCAACCTTCAAACACTGGACCCCACCCAGTTTGGGTTTGTGAAGGGCCGATCTTGTCTCCTGAACCTGATTGACTTCTTTGAATCAGTCTCCAGAGCCATGGACAAGGGTAAGGTGGTCCACACAGCCTATCTAGACCTTGCCAAGGCCTTTGACACCATCCCCACTCTGGAATCATAGATAAACTTACTAAGTTGGGCATTAATCCCTATGTCACCCAATGGGTTGCTAAATGGCTTACTGATAGAACCCACACTGTAAAAGTAGCCGACTCCAAATCCAGCTCCAGACAAGTGACAAGTGGAGTACCTCAGGGTTCAGTCCTGGGGCCGCTCTTGTTTGGCATCTACTTCTCTGAAGTACAGGTCAACACTAAGGGACTCTGGCTAACAAAGTTTGCAGATGACTGCAAACTGGGAGCCATTATTGAATCCCAAATGATGTGGATACTCTACAAAAGGACCTTACAGAAACAGATGCTTGGTGCCAGAGCCATGGGCTCAAGCTCAATGCCAAGAAATGTATTGTTATCCCCTTTGGGAAAAACATGTATCCATGAATTACCATATAGGTGGCAGTACACTAAACACAGAAAGTGTGATAAGAGACTTAGGGACACAGGTGGACAGTGGTCTCACCTTCGATAACCACATCACCACAACAGTCAGGAAATCCTTCTATGTGGCACACCTCATCACGAAGGGCTTTTCATCCAGAAAAAGGAGGTCATTGTCCCACTGTACTCATCCCTCATTAGACCCATTATAGAATACAATGCCCCATTTGGTATGTACCTCTCAAGACATCTGCAACAACTGGAAAGGCCTCAGAAATACCTCACTAAAAGAATCACAGGCCTAAAGCAGATGCCCTATGCTGACCGCCTTAAAAACTCCAGCTATACTCTGTCGCATATCGTCTACTCAGAGGCGATCTCTGCTTAACATACAAGGCCATGTCAAACCCAGAGCTGTTGGACATGCTACACTTAAAGAAATCCCAATCCCTCAGAGCTACACGCTCCAGGGATCTAAACCTTGTCATCACAATAAACAAAACATGTTGGAGGGATAGGTTCCTGACCCAGAGACTCCCCAGACTCTGGAATAGATTGCCCATACATGTCAAGCAGAGTGCCTCTTTGGACCTCTTCAAGAGGAACCTTGACGATTGGATGGGAGAAAGGAAATTCACCCCAGGGATCACGTCAGTCGCCCTGCTAGACAGGGGTCCAGGAAAGTAAATAATGTGGGAAGAAATATTCAGGGAATTGTTATGGCTAGGCTTGTATAGGCCCTAGGGCTGATAGCCTAGTACTAACCTATGAACCTATGAACCTAAGGTGTTTAAAAAACATGGGACCTGAATGGCAGGGCAGGAGGAGGGATGGGTAAATTGTGCCATTAGAAGGAACAGCTTTTTCTGCTCTTTAATGGAAGAGCTGGGGGTAGAGTTGTATCAAAGTTGATCACTACAGTGTAATGATTGGTTAATTACAGAGTGAAGGTTTTTTTTTTTTGGCTCTTCACTTGAAGAGCTGGGCACTGGTTCATGACACTGGCACAGGGTGGTGGTTGAGCCAGCTACACTTCTGATATATAGATAGGTAGACCAATAAGACATAATTTCCCTCTCTTTATAAATATCAGCTGATCCTTCTTATTGTTTCTGATCTGGTTGTGATTTCTTTGTTGATTCTAGTTAGTGTTCTAGTAAAGGATTAATCTGCCAGAGCTGCCTTCTATCTGAAAATTGAATGTAGGAAAGCTCCCACAAGGAACTAAATGAGCCCAAGAACAAAACAAATACGCAAAGTAAAACATAAAAGCAGCATAACATGGCATGGTATTATAAAAATTATGAAAATCACTCAAGTAAAGACAAAGTAATAAAATCCAGTGACTTTAATGAAGTGGAAAGGTAAGCACTTTCACACCGTGAGGTGCTTCATCAGACCATGGTACAATAAGACAATCTCAATGCATTTAAAGAAATTCAAATTCAATGGCACCAATTACAAGCAATATACAATTAAAGGGAATAAATCATACAATTCAAACAATCTGGCAGGTCATTTGAATAAATCCCTAGTTTTCAGAACAGGCTTTAAAAAGACCCTGCCATTAAGGGCAGGCTGCTTACCAGCCTGATGCCTCACAATCTAGTGCAGCTTCTTATGCTCAGGAAAATTCCAAAAATCACCTATCCATAAACTACTTTCAGCCTTCTCTATCACATTACAATTAAAAACATGTTAACCAAACTCCATCATGTGCTTGGCAAGGGCACTCTTGCTATCACTCATACGAATACTGTACAGGTGTTCCCTAATGCTCTCAAAAAACGGGCGATTAGTCTTGCCCACATAAAAACAAGTACATCACTTGCATGTGGCTAAACAAATCACATTAGGGGTTTGACAATCTGCCACAACTTTAAAACTGAAGGTGACCCCAAATCTGGGGTGAATAAAAGCATTGGATGTATCAATATAAATACAGAAACTGCATCGATTGCAGCAACGGGTACCAAAAACAACCAGCTCTCCTTTTGGAGATGCATAACTGGTCTTATAGCATAACTGTTGTCTAAGAGGCTTCTTATTCTTACATTGTGTCAAAGGCTTACCCCCTACTATATTCTTCATACGATCATCAGTGGTCAAAATAAACCAGTTAGACTTGATAACCTTGCAAATGTCTCATATCACTGGCATATGAAAAAGCAATGGGAACCACTGCAACATATGACCTCCCATCAGACATATATCTCCCCGAAGGGATCCCAGCAACATCAGAAAAATAGGGCCTGGCCATATCAGACCTGACTCATTACCTCCCTGCACATAGAGTCCACTTAAATGTGCTTATAACCCCCTATGTATAAACTCTTTCCTTAAAGATGTCAAATCATTAACAAAACCTTCTAGTGTGTTATTCAGCTTCAAGACCCACATGCCCTGCCCTTCATGATGTTCTTGTACATATAGGAAGGGTGCATGCTATTTCGTTGTAACATTCTTTCTGCATGGTTTCCTGTAGAGACCAGTGGTAAAAATGCCATCCTGGTCTTTAGGAAACACAAACATCAAGAAACATAATCCTGTCTGTAGAATGGTGGCTACTGAATTTTAAAAAAAGAAGTTGTAGTGTGTAGATGAGCTGTAAACCTGTTCCAACTGTTCTTTACTCCCTTTCCATAGTCAACAAATATCATCAACAAAATGCCTGTAAAAGACAACGAGTCACAAAAAAGAAGTTATGTTTTTACCATAATGTTCCATCTGTGTTGTCAATCTTCATTCATTCTTGACTGATGGGTTCAGTTCCAACCTCTTGAAACTGGCTCATTCTACATAGCGCACAATAGCCAAAAACTCTTGAGCTAAGGCTCTGCCCACACTGTCTCTCTTTCCATTACCTCAGATCGAGTTTGCATAACAGTTAAGAAAATACAGAAGCCCTGTCTAAGGTATAACCCTATAACATCTCAGGACTAGGTCCGAACCTCCAGGAGTCTTTTGGAGGGGGTAGGAGAGTGGGATGTCAAGAATGAATGAAGATTGACAACACAGATAGAATGTTATGGTAACAACATAACTTCTTTATCTGATGTTGTCAATCTTCATTCATTCTTGACTGAAGGGACAGAGTCCCCAGCTACTTTAGATCCTGGGCGGCCTTAAAGAAGGATATTTCTGAGCACCACAGAACCAGAGGATGCTCTTCCCCTGGAGACCATGTCTAATTTGTAATGGGTGATAAAGATATGTGGAGTAACCCAAGTTGCAGCTGCACATATGTCTTCCATAGAAGCCCTGGAATGAAAGACCGCTGAAGTGGAAACAGATCTTGCAGAATGAGCTCTAACTATACTTGGCAGTTTGAGTCTATTTTGATTGTATATAAAGGCAATAGGTTCATAGGTAGGTACTAGGCTATTTGCCCGAGGGCATTTATAAGTCTAGCCAGAGTTTGTCAGCTTTCGCCACCCCATTGATTAATTAACTGATCCTCTGTCAAGCACAGCCAATGAAGTGATCCCAGGGGTGTATTTTCTGTTACCCATCCACTCGTCAAGGTTTCTTTTGAAGAGTGTTAGTGAGGTGCTCTGCCTGATGTAATTTGGAATTTTGTTCCAAAGCATGGGGAGTCTCTGTGACAGGAATCTATCCCTCCTGCATGTTCTATTTATTGTTGTGGCGAGGTTTAGCTCACTAGAGCTCGTGGCTCACAGTGACTTGGATTTTTTTAGGTGGAGCATGTCCATCAATTCTGAGTTGGGCATGGCTTTGTAAGTCAGGCAGAGATCACCTCCGAGTAAGCAATATGCCACTGAGTACAGCCGGAGTTTTTCCAGTCGGGCTGCATAGGACATATGTTTGAGGCCAGTAATCCTCTTGGATAACCTCTTAATTTCTAGATGTGAACCCTTTAGTAATTAGATGGGCCACATAGAAGGATTTCCTAACTACTTTGGCAATATGATTGTCAGGAGAGATTACTATCTACCGGGGTCCCCAGATCTCTTATTACCTCTTCTGTATTAAGGGGGCTGCCACCTATGTGGTAATTTATGGGTGTTTTGTTTTTCCCAAATGGGATGACTATGCATTTTTATGTTTTATTTTACTAGCCGGTCTGCAAGGCTATGGAGTGCATCATCATGGAACTCATTAACAAAGACATTGGGAACCTCCAAACACTTGACCCAACCCAGTTCGGCTTTGTTAAGGGCAGATCATGCCTACTAAACCTGGTTAACTTTTTTGAGACAGTCACCAAGGGCATGGACTTGGGAAAGGTGGTTCACACAGCCTACCTTGACCTTGCCAAGGTGTTCAACACCATTCCTCACTCAGGTATTATAGAAAAACTTACCAGCCTGAACATAAACCCCTATGTCACAAGATGAGTTGCCACCTGGCTTACAGACAGAACTCACGCGGTAAGAATAGCAGGCTCCAGGTCTGACTCTAAACCAGTCACAAGTGGTGTCCCGCAAGGCTCAGTCCTGGGACATCTACTGTTCGGCATATACTTCTCAGAAGTACAGGCTAACACAGGATGACTATGGCTAACCAAGTTCGCCGATGACTGCAAACTGGGAGCCATAATTGATTCTCTGGCTGACACGGACATCCTCCAAAAAGGCCTTACTGAGACGGACACCTGGTGTCAAAGTCATGGCCTCAAGCTACATGCCAAAAAATGCATAGTCATCCCATTTGGGAAAAACAAAATATCCACAAATTACCCCCCCCCCCTTAATACAGAAGAGGTAATAAGAGATCTGGGGACCCAGGTAGATAGTAATCTCTCCTTTGACAATCATATTCTCAAAGTAGTTAGGAAATCCTTCTATGTGCCCCATCTAATTACTAAAAGGTTTGCATCTAGAATAAAGAGGTTATAGTGCCCTTCTACTCGTCACTCATTAGACCCATCATAGAGTACAATGCCCCATTTGGGATGTACCTCACAAGACATTTCCAACAGCTGGATAAACCACAAAAGTACCTCACCAAGAGGATTACTGGCCTCAAACATATGTCCTATGCAGACCGACTGAAAAAACTCCGGCTGTACTCAGTGGCATATCGCTTACTCAGAGGTGATCTCTGCCTGACTTACAAAGCCATGTCCAACTCAGAATTGATGGGCATGCTCCACCTAAAGAAATCCAAGTCACTGTGAGCCACGCTCTCTAGTGAGCTAAACCTCGCCACAACAATAAATAGAACATGCTGGAGGGATAGATTCCTGTCACAGAGACTCCCCATGCTTTGGAACAAAATTCCAAACTACATTAGGCAGAGCCCCTCATTAACATTCTTCAGAAGAAACCTTGACAAGTGGATGGGTAACAGAAAATACACCCCTGGGATCACTTCATTGTTTCTGCTTGACAGAGGCTCAGTTAATTAATCAATTTGGTGGTGAAAGCCGACACAGTCTGGCTAGGCTTATAAATGCCCTCGGGCAGATTGCCTTAGTACCTTCCTATGAACCTATGAACCAACGGTAAGAAGGAAAAGGGGAAAAAAGGCCTGTTAAGAAGAAATACAGTTAGTAAAGGGGTGGGTAGAAACAGTCGGAAAGCAGTCACACACACAAAAAAGGGAGCGAAAACTATCCAGTAAAAATAGAGAGTTTTAGTTGAAAATTGCTAGAAATTACAATAAGAAAAATAATTTTTTTAAAGCACTTAGCTGAGAGTATTGGCTGACGCGTCCAATCTTCAGTGCAGCAAATGAGATCTGAGGGAATGAGAAGAGAGACATTGTGGGTAGAGCCTTAGCTTGAGAGTTTTTGGCTGGTGCAAGCTATGTATAATGGCTGAGTCTGTTCTGAGAGGTCGGAACCGATACCATCAGTCAAGAATGAATGAAGATTGACAACATCAGATGGCATTGTTATTCAATAAATACTCATGTTCCCAGAAGGCTAAACAACGTTGGCGTAGCTGTTGGCACAAGATGTGCCCATAGCTATGCCTGCCTTCTGTAGGTAATAAATGCCCTCAAACACAAAGGCGTTATTCTCTAGCACCACCTCTAAGAATAAACTCAAATCTATTTGCCTAACTTCAAAATCACTATGTCGTATAAAAGAAGACTTAGTCATTTCAATCCCTTGCAAATTGGGAATGACTGCAGTGATTCCACATCTAAGGTGACCATAAGGCCATCACAAAGATTTGAGGCATGACTGACATAATTATACAGATTTGTCAAAAACTGCTTAATGTCCCTAAGGACTGTTGCAACATTGTCTAATACAGCACCTATTTGTCCACATAGATAGAACAGGATTCAGTTAACCACCCCCCTCCCAGATACAATGGGTCTGAATGGTAGTCTCCTCAAATCCTTATGAACTTTCGGTAAGCTCTGGAATATAGGCACAATAGGATTCTCTACTGTGAAATAATGTGAAAGTTCAGTTGTTATCAAAAAATTATCTGTACAGTCCTTTATGGTGGCAAGGGCAGCATTCCACATTGTATCAATGGAATGTCTACTGATCTGTTCATAACAGCACTATAAGATAGCATTCAATCAATAGAATCTTTATAGAATAAATAATCCACAACAACAACAACAACCCCCCCCCCCTTATCTGCTGGCTTGATCACTATACTGGCATCATTCTGTAACTCATTCAAGGCTGCTACCTCCATATTTGTCAAATTACAAAACCTACTTTTAGGACTTCCAGGCAAAGAAAACAGTTCAAATAAATCTAATTCACATTTCTTGCAAAAGGTTTCAAGAACCGGCTGAAAAACACTGGGTTTCTTAAAACCATGCTGACCCAAATCATTTGAAAACATCATTCTCAATATCACCTTTCTGCAAAACATTCTTAAATCAGTAAAAACATCAGTAAAGTTTGAGCGCTGTGCTGGAATAAAATTCAGTCCCTGTTCCAATATGGATAAATGTGAAGCAGTCAATGCCTTGCTGGAAATATTCAGCACTGCGGACTTGTCATTCGTTTACAAAAATGATTCGATTTTATCGATTGCTATCCATTCAACTGCTGCCTTTTCGACTTCCTCCCTCTACTTAACGATCTCTCTTTGACATCCTGTCCCATTTGTTTCACTGGTAGAGGGAGGGTCAAATTGGAAAAAAACTGCTGCATCATGTTGGTCCTTCTGTGTACATCTGGCTAGTGTAGAGTCAATCCTTCCTAAGACTGAGAACCGATCAAAACTGGAGCCTGCGGAGGTGTGAGAAAGGGCTCATTGTCATTGGCTATAGTCCTCACAACCGATTCAACATTATCAGAGTGCTGTTCATCCTTATCTATATTTGTAGCCATTGATGCTGTCTGTGGTTGTTGTATTAGTACTGGTGTGTGGCCAGGAAAATACATAGCCATGTTGAAAATCAGAGAGATCTCTCTCCAATTTCTTAAGTTTCTGTGTCCTAAGCAGAGACTCATGCATAGAAATGTTGTCCATTATTTCATCGAAAGCAGTAAGGCTAACATCTTTAGGGAAATCTTTCTGCAGTTTTTGCCATTTCATAAGGATGTTTTCACACAGCTCACTCTCACAAGGTTTGAAAAAAATCAGTGAGGAGCTGTATATAATTAAAACTATGCTCCAAATTCAGCTGCTGCCATCTCAACAGATCAGTGTAGGTATAACCCTATAGGTATTACTCGATGAAACAAATACTCCTCCAAATGCAAACACTGCCATTGGAGGCACTTTAATGTATACAAGTCATTTTCAAACACTTTCAGATCATTCATAAATGCAGCATTGTCAAAGGAAGCCAAGACTGGTTCTTTAGCTGTACATGAATAGCAGTGTGCTAATAATGGGTTAATATCCACATGTAAAATCTTAGAAAAATGATCAGTTTCTCTTTTGCTCCCCAAATTACCAGAAACATAGTCCAGTTCCAAGGCTAGATCACATCCTTCTGCCATGCTTCCAGGGGAGCCAAGCAAGAACAAAACTGAATGTAGGAAAGCTCCCACAAGGAACTAAGTGAGCCCAAGAACAAAACAAATACACAAAATAAAAAAAAACGTAACGGCTGCAAAAACACAGCAGGGTATTATAAAAATGATGAAAATCACTCAAATAAAAACAAATTGTTGTTTGTCTTTTTGGCTTTTCCTGGTTATGGGTCTCCACAGCAGAACTCTGGTCTGCTAATGATTGGCAGTAGATTTTTATGGTGCTGAGTTGCCAGCCCAACACCCAACCTTCAGCGAAGGCACATCCATTCACGCATGTCTTTCGGAGGCCACTCGACCACGGGGAGGACATGCAGACTCCACACAGAGGGCACTCCAGCCGAGAATCAAACAGGCGAACCTCTTGCTGTGAGGCAACAATGCTACTGCTGTACCACCACGTCTTCGACTCAAATAAAAACAAATAAAGTGATAAAAACTCCAGTGACATTAATGAACAGGAAAGGTAAGCACTTTCACACTGTAAGGTGCTTCTTCAGACCATTGTACAATAAGACAATCTCAATGCATTTAAAGATCTATCTGAAAATTGTTTAATACTGCTGTGTGACTAATAGTTCCAGAAACAACAGCAATTGCCCCTTCTGTCACCAGGGGTAAACCAACTAAACCAGTTTGAGAAACAAAATTATCACAGCATAAAACAGGACTTTTAAATCAGCACTAGCATGCTCCAATGTATAAAAATAAGTAAAAAGGTTACTTCTTAGGCCTTGTGGGATTTTTTTAAGTCAAATCCATACCAGAGATCAAAAGAGGATGATACTATCACAGTACAGTGCAACAAAGTGCAGGTGTATGCAAACACAAGTTTAAAGAGACAACAATAATGTATAATTAAACTAAAGTCAACACTTGCATGTAACAACAGTAACTTAAGAAACAGTAGCAGTAGCCTCTTCTCTTACTGTTTGGGTGAGCAACAAGACCAGTGTCAGATGCAAAATTAATACAGCACAGTACAAGGCTAGCACACTTTATTGTATAATCAGTTACTCAAAAAAGGAAACCAAGCAGCTGTTCACGAATGACTGTGAGCCACAAAATACTGTATTTTGTGGCTCACAGTCATTCATGAACAGCTGCTTGGTTTCCTTTTTTGAGTAACTGAGTGTGTTTGAAGTCTTTTTTTCCATTTGTTTGGTCATTTTATTGTATAAGCATAAGGACATCTGCAATACTAGGGAATGACCTACATTCAGCAGATGTAAATATCTACCTGCATGTGATGGTTGCTTTCCACATTGGTAGCTGAAGTTAGAATTGGCTTTCCACCTCTTTTCCATATCACACAATAGACAGTGGTGTGAAATCAGAGCCAGGATAGCCCAAAACAAACTATGGGCTGGATTCATGAAGGCTTGCATGGAGTCTTAGTGTAGAGTAAGACTCCATGCAGCCAACATGTCCATTGAGTGATCCAGGAACAGCCGGTAGGGGCGTGCAACTTAGCTCTCCAAACTAGTCCTACACGGACAGGGCTGGGATATGCAAATTACCTCAATTGCAGGTGAAAGCCATGCAAATGAGGTAAATTTGCAATCCAGGAAACCTGAACCTGTCCGAGTAGAAGTAGTGTTATTTGCAGAAATGTACTCAGTTGATAACTGAGTACAGTTCTGCAAATAGCAAAACGGAGCCATGTCAGCTGGAAAAAAAGCATACATTCACAGGAAGAAGCATGCCAATGGCCAAAAATATGGCCATTGGCAATGAGAAGTGATGCAAATTAAAAATAAAATAACTTTTTTTTTTATCTCAATCTCCGGGATTTAACCATAGCGCAGCGCCGTGCAAAAGCACTGCACCCTAAAAAGCAGAAAATTAATAATTAAGATCCACAAATGTGGATTTGATAGCTAAAATGAATTTACAATGCAAGGGAATGGCAGGCTGAAGACAACATGGCCACCAAGTAGAGGTTGCTAAGGGAGGAAGCTCAGTCTAAGAGATGTAACTAAGTATTAGTAGGCAATCCTATGCAAATGAGAGTTATGATAGTGAATCACATATTTACATAGCAAATGAGCACAGTCAGTGGTGTGTAGGAGTAGGATAAGGGGAGTAACAGAGTAGAAGATAGGTGACATCACGAGGGGGGTATGTATGAAAGGAGTGAAGCTCATTGGAGCAGAGTGACATGTGTCAGCTTGCACTTACATAATAGTGAAAGAGGTGTGTCAACAGGTAGGCCAGGTAAAGTCAAGAAATCGAAGGTGTATGCCATGGATAACACCAAAGTTTCTTGCTGAGCGTGCATGCGAGCGTGTGCGCGCCATTAAACCCGAGTAAGACAGTGTGCGTGTATGTAAGCGTGTGTGCGTGCGTGTAGGCTTGAGTAAGCATATGTATGGCCGTGTAAACAGTTGTAAGCACGTTTGCACCAGTGTGCGCGCGTTTTAACAAGAATAACCAAGTTTTAGTCTGTGTAAGTGCATGTGCTCACATGTGAGCTGGTGTGCGTGTGTTTGCACTTGTGTGCGCGGCGTTCCCCCCCTGAGGAAACAGTAAGGAAAAAGGAAGTACACCAAATAGTGGAAGTTACCAGGGAGTACTAGCAGAGCTAGCAGGTGAAAACAATCAGAATAAGGCAATTACAAAGGCAGAACACTAGCCCAGCCCAGCCCAGCACTTAAAACTCTGCAAACAACAGTCCGTTGTGTTTCTCTCAAGAGACACTGCAACACTGCAGTAAGCTAATAGAAGTGAAAACTGAAAAGGCTTCACTGAGACAAAAAATGCTAGGGGCTGCCATTGCTGTTATAAGGCGACATATGCAACATGCTGTGGGTGGTGATAATGCAAATGCTGCTGGACAACCCACAGTGAGGAGACGGAGAAGAGTGTACAGGCCCAGGGTTACCTACCAGGGGCTACATGAGCTGGAGATAGTGGAGCGCTACAGAGTGGACAGAGACCTCTTGCAGCAAATTGTTGAGCTGTGCAGGCCACGCCTCACACACAGAACTAACAGAGGGGAACCCATCCCAGTGGAAACTAAGGTATGTGTTGGCCTAAGAATATTAGCAACAGGTACCTTCCAGAGACCAACTGGTGATATCATGGGGATATCACAGGCATCAGCATACAGGGTACTGCACCAGTTCCTGGATGCCATGTCAGCACATGTCGGTGATCATGTATATTTCCCCAATTCCCATGAGGTATTGGCCAGCAATATGCATCTCTTCCAGCAAATAGCGGAATACCCTGAGGTAGTGGGTGCAATAGACTGCACGTACATATGCATCAAAGCACCAGCCGGTGAGCGGGGTAGGGTCTACTTCAACCGCAAGGGCTTCCCCTCCATCAACTGCCAGGTCATGTGCGATGCCCAGGGCATAATACTGAATGTGTGTGCTGGCTGCCCTGGAAGCTACTGTCAAAGGAAAAAACTTCAAAGACCAATACATGTAAGGTTCGGTTAAGGCACATTTAATAATTTGCAGCAAGGAGACAAAAACATGCAAATACAGGATTTTGCCTAACTACCAACAGGAAGTATGCTATTCTTATACTGTTTTACAAGACATGGCCTTCTATAGCTGACATAATCAAACACAACTTTCAGTATTGTTCTACAGCAGATGTTACTCAGATTTTCTGCTGACATGACTAGATTTGTGAGAAACTTTTGAGAAAAACAACCTGGCCTTGGTGGGCCCTAGCCCGTTACAAACTTCTATTGTGTAGTTCTGATGCATGTGTTACATTTCAAGGTACTTTTCTAACTCAGACACAAGCAAATGCTGATTGCAGTTCATCTTTTCAAACAGTCTTTGTTCTAATTATCTATAGCTTCTGCAGCTGTGTATTTTCTCATAGCACAAGCGGAACTCCTTGTCTAAGTTTCATAACATTTATACAAGTGGTATTGTTCTATTCATTATTTTCCTGACACAAGCAGAAATCATCTGCTTCTCAGTAAATTTCCAAGGCATAAGCAAAGATTTTAGCTGTGCATATTTCATGACAATACAAGGTCAGAAAGCTTCTCCAATTTGTACAGATTTATGCAGTGTAAAATAGAATAAATGTGTTAACCCTTTTCAAGCTCCAAATGCACTAAGCATATTACTAATACATATTTTTCTGACATTTCCCTCCTTTTAATACTTTTATTCTACTTTCAAAATAAGCATAAACAGTTTTTTTTCTTCTCCTAGCCTCTTCCTACTCAGGATTTGCAGTTAAGAGAGTCATTCAGTTTAAACTTATAAAAGCATTTCAGTTTTTCAATAGTTCTTCAAACTCAGAACTTTGGGATAAGGTTTCAGAAACTGACATGTCTATAAGGTCTTTAATCAGTCTTTTCATGCAGGGGATGCCACAACAAACACATACTCCCAGTAGGAGCATTCCTACACAAATGGCAATCAGAATGTTCATTAGGATGGTACCCCACCCCCCAAACCATTTTTGGAAAAAGTCCATCAGTGGGTTTGGGCCTGGTTTGGTCATGGCTGACACTTGCTGAATTATCTCATGGTGATTGTCTATCTCGTGTTTATGGTCAGGAATATACGAACAGCACTCTTCCTGGATTAAAGCGCAAGTACCACCTCTCGCCGCTAGGATGAAGTCGAGAGCCATGCGGTTTTGAAGCAGTACAGTTCTCATGGCATTCAGTTCATCAGTCACCAATTCGAGAGCGGAAAAAGTTGCGTTGCTCATTACTTCGAGAAGTTTAGACAGTTTTCTCAGCTCCCAGATCGATTTTGTTGCTCCATATGCTGGTAATATGCCTGCCCACGATATAACAGTATCACTCAAGTCCATGTGTGTCAGTCCATTGCCTATAGAATGATGGTTTTTCCAACGTGCATCGATTTGTCCCACTGGATTTATAGGTTTCTTGACGACCTCTCGGACATTTCAAATTTTTCCTCGAGGCAAAACTGCAGTGTATCATATGGCTGGAACCAGGTAACCCAAAAAACAACTGCCGGCCCAATTCTCAGGTAACCATTTGTATGCCTTTCTGCCACACACAAAATAACAGTCCTCTACTTTAGTAGTAACCTTACTGTGAATATACACTCGCCCTGCATGAAACATTTTTTAATCAATCATAGACAGTTGTTTATAAAGAACAGAATTGTGCTTTACTTCATCAAGTGTTTTGTGCATAAATCCAAGAAATGAATCATAGTTTGTATTACAATAAAAATCTGCATTGTTACCTTTAGTGTAACATTTATAAGGAACAGTCACATTGCAATTGCTCCAACCCACATGAACAGTATCATTTTTATAAAAATACACAGTTCCCTTTTGTGGAACAGACAAGTGCAATGCTATTTTATCTTGTGATGTAATGGTTGAGGTATCATAAATCAAGTTTTCCTAGGTCTCATTGACCCCTAGGGGGACCGTAGTCATTAATAACCCCCAGTATGCTGTCAGCAAAGCTGGGCAGATCCAGCAGTTCGAAACATTGAAAGTCTCAGCATACACATATTTAATTGCCTGGTAAGTGTTAAAGTTTGGCTGCCAGTTTATGAGCAACGCTTCACATTTATTCAATTCAGTTTGTGTGGCTGGGAAAAGGAAAGGCCACAGCAAAAGGATTATTGTCACTAGTACAGTAAACAGGATGATTATGCAATACTTCTGAGGAAAGGGTTGTTCTGCATTCCTATTTCTTCTGGACTCTATCATTTTTACTCTTGGCATGTGACAAGATTTTTGTCCAGTTCAAAGTTTTTGACTAGTTTGCAGTGTCTCAGGTGGATCCAGGAGGCACGCACTGCTATCTTGACTGCAGTGGGTGTCGACAGAAGCACTTGATATGGACCTTCCCACTTTGGTGACGCCCAATTCTTTTTCTTTATTGTCTTCACCCAGATCCAGGTACCTGGGACCACTGCCACTTCTGATGGTCTGGTTTGTTCTTTATCTGAAACAGAATTTGACTGCAACAGATGTTTAGAATTTAACAGATTTCTCATGTACTCTGCGAGTGTACAGTCGGCTTCCTGGTCTGCGGGCATGAGAGGTTTCCACTGAGGTATATAATAAGCCCTTCCAAATAGTTTTTCAAAAGGAGTCAATCCTTTTGCATTCGGAACAGTTCTCATGCTCAACAGTGCCAGGGGCAGACAGTACACCCAATTCCTCTGCGTTTCTACTATTAACTTCCTTAGCTTACTCTTTAAAATCCCATTATGCCTCTCTACTAGCCCTGCAGATTGTGGGTGGTATGCACAATGATTTTTTAAAGAAATACCAAAATGTTCACTTAACTGTTGTATGGTCTGGTTTACGAAGTGTGTGCCGTTGTCACTGTAGATCCTTTCCGGAATGCCGAATCTAGGAATGATTTCTTTAACAAGAATTTTCGCCATGGTTGCCGCATCTGGATTTTTAGTCGGAAAGGCTTCCACCCATCTGGAAAACATATCTACAATGACAAGACAATACTTCTTATTCTCACATTTGTTCAATTCTATGAAATCCATACAGATAGTATGAAATGGATATGGTGGTGTAGGGAAACTCCCTTGCTTGGGCTTTAACGCCCCTTGTGCATGATGTTTATTACAAACGTGGCACATCGAACAAAATGTTTTAGAGTAGTTTAAGAATCCGTATGTCGTGAACACTTGGTTCACCAGCTGTACCATCCCCCCTGTTGAGACATGGCCCTGCCCATGGTTCAACAAAGCTGCATATCTAAACAAATTAGATGGCAATATCGGTTTCCCTTCTTTAGAGATGTACAGCCCCTTTTCGAGAATTGCTCCTCGTTTTACCCATCTTCATTTTTCAGCTTGCTTAGTAAGTGTCTGCATTGTCTTTAACATTTCTACATTTAGAATCTCAGAGGGTTGTAATTCCTCATTCAAAAGAAATACTTCTGAAGCTGCCTGCTTTGCAGCTGTATCAGCTCTCGTATTACCTTTTGAAATTCTATTCTGTTGCTTGGTATGAGCTGTGCATTTACAAATAGCTACTTTCTGAGGTAACTGAATAGATTCTAAAAGATCTAAAATAAACTGTGCATGATTGATTGGTTTGCCAGTAGATGTTATCATTCCTCGATTTTTCTATTGTTGTGCAAAGACATGTACAGTAGAGAAAGCGTACTGGCTGTCAGTAAAAATGTTTACACATTTACCCTTTGCTAAGGTACATGCCCGTGTTAAGGCAATTAATTTTGCTGCCTGTGCAGATAAATTGTGTGGTAAAGATTTCACTTCTATAATGTCAGTATCAGAAACTACTGCATATCCTGCTAGGTATTGTCCTGCAGGACCCCTTTTGCACGAGCCATCCACGTAATATGTCACCTCGACATCATCCAAGGGGACATCCGTGAGATCTTTTCTAGGCAGTGTCTTTTGCTCAATCACCTGCAGGCAGCTGTGTGGTGTGCCATCTGCAGGAGTTGGGAGCAAGGTAGAAGGGTTCAAAGTCGTACATCATTCAGTTGTCATATGAGGTTGGCTCAACAATATAGTCATACAGGAAAGATGCCTAGCAGGGGAAAGATATGCTGCCTTCTCTTGCAGTAAAATAATTGCGACTGCATGAGGCACTCTCAATGTGAGAGGGTGGAACAAAACTACTGAGGCCGAAGCCTGTACTGCCATTGCAGCTGCAACTACTGCTTGTACACAGTGAGGTAAAGACCGTGCCACTAGGTCCAGTTGTGATGAATAATAAGCAATAGGGTATTGCTTGTCCCCATGCTGCTGCTGTGTTAACACTGATGACATATAACCTTGCTTACAATCTACAGTTTGGAAAAAACGTTTATGATAGTTTGGTAATCCTAAAACTAATGAGGACGCTATTAACTGTTTCAGTTTGCAGAAAGCAGATTTTGCTTCTGGTGTCCATTGTAACAAATCCTGTGCTGCCATAGGCTTTTTATACATCAGGTTAGTCAGCAGTGCAGATTCCAAGGCATAGTTTGGAATCCAGCTCCGACAAAAATTAGTCGTACCCAGGAAGGACATAATTTCCTTCTTGGTAGTGGGTTTTGGTGCTTGTAAAATTGCTATTTTTCTGTCCTCATCTAATGTCCTACCCTCCTTGGATATTACATATCCTAGGCATTTAACTTGTTTTTTCCAAAGCTGCAGTTTATTTTTGTTTACTTTATGTCCTTCAGTGGCTAAAAAATGTAATAGCGCTATGGTATCTTCTTTGCAATCTTGCTGGGTGGGGGCCGCCAGCAGGATATCATCAACATAAAGTAAAATCTGACTACCTCTTGGTGGGGTAAATCCCGCCAAGTTGCTTGCCATTTCTTGTGAGAATATTGTCGGACTTTCACAATATCCCTGTGGTAGTCGCGTATATGTATACCTTTTCCCCTGAAATGTGAATGCAAGCCAATACTGGCTGTCAGGGTGTATCGGTATCGACAAAGAACGCATTGCTGATATCTACCACAGAAAAATATTTCTGTTGAGGTTTTAAATCATTCAACAGGGTGTGTGGGTCTGGCACCATAGGTGCCCTTGGTATTGCTGCATCATTTACGGCTTGTAAATCTTGGACCATACGCCATTCTCCATTTGCTTTCTTAACAGGAAATAAGGGTGTGTTACATGGTGAATCAGGAAATTCCACCAGCACCCCTTCCTTAAGTAAAGCTGCTATAATAGGTTTGATTCCTACCTCTGCATCTTTTCTTAAGGGATACTGTCTTTTTTGTGGTCTAAATGCTGACTTTGGTGTGATAGTAACTGGTCCCGCTGTACAAATAAGTCCTACATCTAACTTTCCTGTTGACCAAAGAGTTTCTGGTATATTCTGTAAGGCATTCTCTTCCTCCTTTAATAGGAGTGCTAATCAGCTGTCCTTGCTAGACTGCAAGTGCACAGCTGGGTGGGTCTGAGTTATCCAATTCAACTTCTGCATTTGTATTCCCTGTTCTGATAGTTCTAACTCTGTCTGTTTTTCCCATCTCGTGACTTTTTCTCCTAAGTCTACCCATTCTACATTCTTGTCCTTAGTTAAGCTAACGTGTGGTAATCAATTAGATTTATAGAGTGCAAAGAACTCCTGGGGCAATGAACAGCTGGCTACACTGTTCCCTTCCATGTCCCAGTACAGATTACGTAATATCAATCTGTTTGCACAATTTCTAAACAATTCCTGCTCATATTCCTTATCAGGTCCTGGTGTGTTACAATAATACAGAGTACAGTGCAACAAATGCTGTTTATCAATGTCAAGGGAGGGGAACTTGCTGATGGCTACGTTCATCAACTCTTCGGTTACTGCCCCTGGACCAGTCGTAACCAAGTCCTGGCTGTACCAATAAAACATTTCACCCTCCGATTGCACTGCAAAGGTATCAATTTGTCGCTGTGCTTCTATACCCTGCATAGTCGGAACTACTGCTATACTAAATAGCTGCATAAGGTCTCTGCCCAAGAGATTTACTGGGCGTTTTGCAGAAACAACAATTTTGCTTTTCTTGGTCAATTCTGAAATAGGATCAGTTATTGCAATATTATGGGAGAGGGGCTCCCAATACAGCTGTCCATTAGCTGCTTTCACTAATATGTAATAAGGTGACTCAGAATTCTCTGGCAGTTTGGAGGGATGTATCAGGGTCCGTGATGCCCCTGAGTCACACAAGAATTCGACTTCCCTCCCTTCTTCCAGGAGTGTAACTTCTGGTTTCATGTCTGCTAAATAGAGCTCTAAGCTCAATAAAGCTAAATCCAATATTTCATTTTCTTCACTATCCGTAACTTCCTGCACTTCCTCTATTTCTTCTGTCACATCCTCTACTCCCTCTATCACATTTTCATTTGTCTTTTCTCTGCTTTCCCCTTATAGTGATTCTTGACTATCATATAGTCAGTCGTCACTCTCCTTGTCTTCTGTGGTTGCCTTCTTGTTTTTTTTGCAATCCCTTGCCAAGTGTCCCTTTTTACTGCATTTAAAACATTCACCCCTTTTCTTTCGCCCTTCAAAGTCCTCTGGTCGCTGTTCAGATTGTTTGTTTCCCTGGGCATTTTTTTTGCCCTTTTTCCCGGACTGTACTACATATACTTCTGCTCCATCTTCTACAGAAAATACTTGGGCTTTCTTTTTCTTTTTGATATTAAAATGCCTTTTGGCATGCCTAGCATATTCAAGTAATGACTGTAACCTGCTTGTACGATGATCTACCATGTGCTTTGTAATAAAACTGCTTATGGGTGCAATTCTGCCTTTCAAAAATGCATTCTTTAGCTGCTGCTCATATGGGGAATCGTGTGTCTGATTTTCAGGAACCTGCATTTCACAATGGTTATTAAAATATTCTAACAGTCTGGCATAATATCTGTCAGCAGTTTCGTTTTCTTGTTGGATGCATTGATTAATGCAAGTCCAGTCTGCCCTAGGCTTCCATTTCTCAGAGATGCGTTCTGTAAGACCTTTCACTCTGTTGTCTAGTTTTGCGCTGCTATGTGGGAGGGGCCTGAGCACAGCGTCACGGGGATTCCAGTAGCCACTAATTATGTGCCAATCTGGTCCCACAATTTGTCTGACTACTTTTTTTACCTCTTCTCCATTTAAATTATAACTTAGCCTCATTCCTTGCAAATCTTCTAAGAACTTTCTAAAATTAACTTTTGGATGGGGAATTCCCTCAGTGGCTTTCTGGATGTTTTCCGGAGTCCAGAGTCTATACACTAGAATAGTTGGGTCCTGACCTTTTTGCCCTGCCTGAGGATTAGGCACTTCTATAAGTGGGCATATTTCTTCTTCTTCACTCCTAGATCGTGAATTTCTACCCATTTGGTATAGCTTAATGTCCCCTTTTAAATTACCTGCCCATGTTCGAGACCTGGTCTCGACGGGATCTCTAATAAACGGTTTTGCTTTTGTAGTGTCTCTGTTCACAGTGGCAGCAGGATATCGCAGAGGTGGACTAACCTGTTCACTTGCTTCATATTCTGGTAAGGGAGGCGGAGGGGCCGATACTATTACTAGGTTATTGTCCTTCTTATCTAAAAACATTGCTTTTGAATTATTATTCTTTTGTTCCCTACGGTTTACCTCCTCAATCCACTTGTGTGCCTGAGGAATTCCTAATTGGCGCTGCTTTTTTACCCGACCTTTAGAATCAGTTTTAAGCTGTTTGACAAGTTTGATAAGAGAGGATTTTTCTAATTTACCGTCAAAGTCATACTTATTAACCCATTTTGAGTAGTATTTAATATTATCAGCATGCTGTGACTGCATGTATTTCGCGTCTTCGGTTAACGGCGGATTTTGGGATCTTTTTGTGCAATTATTACCCATTTTGTTCTAACCTTTTAATCGTTATGTAACTCCTTATTTTTAACGTGGTACCACGGATTTTGTTATAGTCTCTTCAGAATGACTGCCTACCTGCTCTGTTTCCCTGATCTATGACAAGACAGCAATCTTTTTTGTCCCTGACTTATAAAAATATAGTCCTGACAAAAACAATGCAAATCTAGTCCCTGATCTGAAACAGAAATAAAAAGGTAGATTCACCTTACCTGAGCCTTTGTGATTGATCACCTGGTTCGTGTAAACCCATCCTTCAGTCGCAGATCAGAAAGTGGCTGGCCTCTTTTGTACGACAATTCAGTTGGAGGGCTTTTCAAATAAGAAGAACCAATGTGGTTTCTTCCCTGTATGGTTTCAAGCCATCTGGCCTGCCTGATCTGAGGCGAAGTGAGGGTCTCCGGCTCGAAGGACCAATCTGTCAAAGGAAAAAAATTCAAAGACCAATACAAGTAAGGTTCAGTTAAGGCACATTTAATAACTTGCAGCAAGGAGACAAAAACATGCAAATACAGGATTTTGCCTAACTACCAACAGGAAGTATGCTATTCTTATACTGTTTTACAAGACATGACCTTCTATAGCTGACGTAATCAAACACAACTTTCAGTATTGTTCTACAGCAGATGTTACTCAGATTTTCTGCTGACATGACTAGATTTGTGAGAAAATTTTGAGAAAAACAACCTGGCCTTGGTGAGCCCTAGCCCGTTACAAACTTCTATTGTGTAGTTCTAATGCATGTGTTACATTTCAAGGTACTTTTCTAACTCAGGAATAAGCAAATGCTGATTGCGGTTCATCTTTTCAAACAGTCTTTATTCTAATTATCTATAGCTTCTGCAGCCGTGTATTTTCTCACAGCACAAGCAGAACTCCTTGTCTAAGTTTCATAACATTTATACAAGTGGTATTGTTCTATTCATTATTTTCCTGACACAAGCAGAAATCATCTGCTTCTCAGTAAATTTCCAAGGCATAAGCAAAGATTTTAGCTGCGAATATTTCATGACAATACAAGGTCAGAAAGCTTCTCCAATTTGTACAGATTTATGCAGTGTAAAATAGAATAAATGTGTTAACCCTTTTCAAGCTCCAAATGCATTAAGCATATTACTAATACATACACTAATACATATTTTTCTGACACTACCATGATTCCCATATCTGGCATCTGACGCAGCTGTACCAGACATTTGCCAATGGGGACATCCCACATGGTCACCTAGTGGGGGATGCTGGCTATGCACTGGAGCCGTGGCTGATGACACCCATCAGAAACGCACACACACCTGAACAGGAATGCCATAATGAGGCACATGCACAAACACGAAATATAATCGAGCGTGTGTTTGGGCTGCTCAAGTCATGGTTCCGGTGCCTGGACACATCTGGTGGAGCCTTGCAGTACTCACCAACTACATGTACCCAAATTGTCATGGTATGTGCTATGCTACGTAATATGATCCTGTGAAAACAGCTGCAGCAGGACCAGCATAGACCTGGGCCAAACAGTCCCCCACCATTGCCAAGGCCATCACAGGCAGAGCGTGACTTGGAGGAGGAACAACCTGAGCCTGCCCCAGTAGGCAGAAGGAGGCGTGCCCAGTATGCTTTGGCCTTGGCAAAGAGGCAACGCATAGCACATACACTGGCTCAGTAGGAACTCTGGAAATGATACCTCTCTCCGACCCGCACATATAGTAAAAGGGATGCCTACCTTGACACTACCTGCTTTCAAACATGTATAGGGGGTGTAGTATGTGCATCCGACATAGGCAGCCCTGCATCAACACCTGAGGCATGATTGCCATGTGTTAAGCAATATACAGCAGTGCTAAACAGCATTTACCATCATGAAGTCAATGTAAACAAAATCACACACACCAACTATTACAAATGTAGTCAATGTAGAGTAATATTGGCCAATGTCCAGCAATGATGGTTAATATTGAGCAATGTTGGACAAGCTGGGTCTAGGTAGGGCATAGCTGAACAAAAGCCAGCATGCTCATATATGCTCTACTGGCCCCTAAGCAGTCTGGTCTGCTCAGTATGAAAATATAAGCAACAATAGGCCTCGAACCCAGGATACTGTGCACTATAGTCATAGTACTGAACCACTAAACCATGACAGTAGTGCAGTGGTTAGCCTGTATGAAGAAATGTTGATAAGTCTATGCAAAGTATTTCACAGAAACCCTGCAGGTACAGCATAATCCCTGTCGAGTTATGACACAAAGGTGAGTCCTGCAGTAAGAATAGAACCTGACTTTCAACACACACAGTACAAATGTTAATAATGGACATGTAGACATACATCAACAAATGTAGTGGACCTCAGACAGCAACATACTGCAAGGTCACACTGGGCATGCTCACACACTTGAATACATGAGACAAATGTCAGGCAACAGAACACTGACAGTCTGAACTGGGCATGCTCACACACTTAGGCCATGTTGAAGTAAAGCATTAGGCCACACATAGCAGGCAGTTGCATGTGTTAACCCAGGAACCTCTTACTACACAGCAATCTGCCTTGTGCACACACTTATATGACAAAAGAAACGTATATAATAAAGTGGAACCCTGCCATAAGCAAATATGTTCTGCAGATACCTAAGCGGTTCATATAAAATGTGAAAGCAAAGATGATAAAAACCTGCAAACCATATCAACAATAAACATTGTGCATCATGAAAATTATCATAGGTTCAGAGGTTGATACTAGGCTATCTGCCCTAGGGCATGTACAAGCATAGCCAGACTATGTTTGGCTACTGAAACCCAGTCAAATCAGATCACTGTGCCTGTGAATAGTAGGTCACAAAAGATAGCCCATTTATGTTCAGTGTATTGTGCCTCTGTCTAGCAGGGACCCAGAAGATATCCCATGGGTAAACATGCGATCACCCATCCACTTGTCAAGATGTCACCTGTAGGTGGTCAGTGGGTGGCTCTGCCTATGCAAAACCGGGACTACACTCTGGAGTGAGTGGAGGTTTTCTGATATAATCTGTCCCCCCAGCATGTCCTTTTAACATCAGTGCTGAGATATACATCCCTGGAGTGTGTAGCAGCAAGGGAGTCGGATATCCTGAGGTGGAGCATGTCCAGTAAGTCTGGGTCAGATATTGCCTTCAACTACAGGCACACAACACATCCGTGTAGGTGGTAAGTGACTGAGTAGAGCTGGAGTTACTGTATCGGAACTGTGCAGGGCATCTGTGTGAGTCCCTACATCTGCTCAAAGAGTAACATTTGTGGCCATTACAGTTGCTGCAGGTGTCAGGTAAGGTACATCCCAAAGGTGGCATAGTAACCAAGCATGGTCGTGAAGAGTATAGGGGCACAATGACCACACGTGATCAACATGTTAAACCATGCTGGATATGGTGGGCTATGTAGACGTACTGTCTAACCACGATGGCAATAGGATTGTCAAAGGCGAGAGTACGAACAGGTCATGTCCCCAAACCTGAACAACTACTACTGTATGTAATGGATTACAACCTATGTGGTAATGTGTGGGCATCTTGTCATCCTCAAAGGGGATGACTATGCAACTAATGGCATGTAGCCGTGGACCATGGCTCAGGCACCAGTCAACCTATCTCTGTGAGACCCTGTATGAGTATACATGTGCCAGCAGGAGAGCTGATTATGGCACCCAGTTTGCAGTCATCTGCGAACATGGGCAGCCATATTCCTCCTGTGATAGTCTGTACATCACACAAATATATACTGAACAAGAAAGGTCCCAGAACTGAGCCTTGTGGGATGCCAGGTGTAACTGGTGTATAGTCAGACATGGCACCTGCAACACTAAGCATGTGGGTGCTATCCCTGCTCCAGGTAGCAATCCATTGTGTCAGATATGTGTCAATATTGAGGCTGGTGAGCCTATGCATAATGGCCGAGTGGGGTATTGTGTTGAAGGGTTGTGCAAGGTCCAGGCAGGCTGTGTGGACAACCGTCCCAGCACTGATGGACCTGGTAACTGTTGAAAGAATAAGAACAGGTCCAACAGGCAAGATCTGCCCACAACAATGCTGTAATGTGTAGGACCCAGTGTCTGTAGGTTTCCCATGTCTATGTGCATGAGTCCCATTACAATACACTCCATAGCTTTGCAGAACAGGCTAGTTAGCCTTTTAGGCCGATATTGTCTGTGGTCTGTTGTGGCAGTATTCAGTGGAGCGGGACCACTATTGCTGTACGCCATTCCGTGGGTACATATCCTGCAGTAACTCTTATATTGAACAGTGACGTAATGTGAGTGTTACGTCTGTCATGAAGGCTGTGTACGACACAGGCCGGGACACAGTCTGGTCCCATTGATGCTCTGTTGTCCACTGTGGGGAGGGCAGCACTCACCTCTTTACTCATGATGTCTGGGAGGTTACACTCTGTTGGTATGGACAGTACCATGTTAGGGGGGATGGGGGGACACATCTGCACTGAACCTGTTTGCCAGGATGATGGCAATGTCAGTGGGTTCAGGGTATGTTTAGTCAGTATGCAGTAACACACAGCATATCAGTGAGTGTCCAACCAGGTACCTGAATCAACTGAAGAAGGCCTTGTGAGTGTCTGACATGTCTGGTGCAATTGTCCGTTAGAAGCGTGCCTGACATAAATACCCAAGTGATTGTAGCAGTCCGCTAGTACAGATCACAGATGCCTTCCCTGTCTGGGATTGTGCTCTATCATGTAGTAGCTTCCTCCATTTGTTTTAAAGCATATTAATGGCTGGGATCTACCAAACAGGTCCACTGCCATTGGAGGAGTGAGTCCAGTTGTTATTTAGAATGTAATGATCCATGCGATCCACTAGGTGTCCATAGAATGTGTATGTAAAGGATTCAGCAGTCTGAGCCATACTTACCACTGACCCAGGGTCTCTGATGGATACCACCGTGGTTTTGAGGAGTGTGACGTTTGCTTTTGGGAAGTTCACCAAGATTACCCAGGATGGGTGTGGGGACGGGATATGGATGTCCAGTGAGACAAAGTATGTTCTGCCCTTACCAATGAGGGGTATATCGCAGGTGTGGAACATAGAGTCCCCATGTCGGTGATGATCATGTCCAATATGTTGTCCCCTCTTGTGGGTGTGGCGACCGGTTGTGCCATAGCATATGAGTTTAGAAATAGTAGCAACTGTCGGGTGAGGGTGTTGGGGCCTGAGTACTATCCACAGTCAATGTGTGGGTATTTGACGTCACCCAATATAATGGTGTTTGGGGAGACCTTCATATGGTCCAATGTTCCCAGGAAAGCTGAGTGAGGTTGCTGTGTTGGGGAGTGTGGTCTGTAACAGGCAACAAACCAAAAGGCAGATTTGCACAATGTTAGGTGCATATGTATGGTCCGTGATGCATTATGCAGTGCTACCAACCCAGAGGTATGTGTATCTGTGATATATATGGATACTCCCCCTATTTGTGTTGGCCATTCTGAGTTATGCGGTCAGAAAGCATGGTACAAAATACAACCTGGTAGTGCTGGTGTGCATGTGGGAGCCTCAACCATGTGTCAGTGCACAGATATTGCTATCCTCCATACTGAGGAGATTCCTGAGTGGGCCAATTTGAGGGTAAGACATCTGGTGTTGAGCAGCATTACCCTCAGTGTAGTGCACTCTGTAATGTGTATGGAGGTGGTTCTCTCCTTTGAGCCCTGCTTAAATAGGGCAGTATGGTGGCAGTAAGTGCCCTAACCAGTATTCAAAAGTCCAAGGGTGACAGGTGCAAGCTGTCCATAGGGAAGCTACGTGGCATGTCGAGCATGTCACCCCAGGGTGACAGACATTGTATCCCCTTTGAATAACACCAATATGTTAGCCAGCTGTTAAACGTGATCAGTTTGTTGGTATACTGTGACATCATACTTGGTGAGTGTAAGATGCTAGACAAGGTCAGGGTAATACTGGGCTGGGCTACATGATCACAGAGTTCCTCTATGTTCCATGTCATGTGGTCCAGGGAGGAATGTCTGAGGTTGTACGCACCAGCATGGACAATGATGGAGCCAGTCCTGGACATGCTTTGGAGTGACCTGAGTGCATGTGTTATGTGGTGGATCCTGGCACCTGAGAGACAGCTCAAAGTGACTATTCCCCTGTCTGGCCTGGTGAGTGGGGCGATAGTGTGTTTGACATTAAGTGTCACCTATAACAAGTATATCAGGTGTGTTGTTTAGCCCAAAGGGCAGTGACTGTGAGGCACACTGACATTGTGAACTGTGTGACATGTGGGCATTGTAGTGGGGTAGCAGTTGTATGTGTGTCTGCTTTGGAGGTCTCTGCTGCTTAGGCAGAGTGTATGTAGAGCCTCCGAATATGTGTATGTATGATAATGTGGTTTGTTTGCTGTCACTATCGGTGTATTTGAGACTGATATGTGGTGTGTGTGTGGTCACCCTCACCACCTGATAGACTATGCCAGTCATGGGTCGAGAGAGCTCAGCGTCCTGTATGTCAATATTGTTACATCTCCTACATATATGTGAGTGTGATGTGAGGAGGAGAGGGTTGACTGTGTACATGAGGCAGATGTGACATTGTGTCATAACCACAATATTCACTAGCCGGACTGGAGAGTACACATGAAACCAACCCCTGGACATGCCAGTGTATTATGATGACATACTCTGTAGCCTGATCACAAAGGATCAGTAGGATGTTATGTGTGTAAAAGAGTATAACCGGGATTAGTGCTCAGGTTTGTCGGTGTTTTGTAAAGAGTAGCTGAGAAGGAGTCCAGACTGAGAATCATGACATGTCCTTCAGCTATGTAATAAATAGTAATGTACATGCATATATGTGCTGAGTCAGGGACAACTGTACCTTACTGACATTGCCGACATCCTGTCAGACAGGCCCATGTATACATACCCACCCCCTACTGACTATAGTCCCTGACATCATACCAGGAGATATCACGTGTAGAATGGCTGAACATCTCCCCCCAAAGCCAAAAGCATGGCAGCAATTGGATTACATTGTTTCCCAATATGTGTCATGCATGCACTACAGAACAAACAGACCCTGCACCTGAACAGTCTGTTGAGCCTCACCCACTCCACAGGACCTGGAACCATCAAATGTGTTACAGCAACATATGGCACTCCCCACATGTGTGGGTGCACAACACACCATGGGAAGTATAGTCCAGTAAGCCTATAAAGTCTGATCTGCAAGGCCATGGAGTGCATCATGGCAGAAGTCATAAACAGAGCTATTGGAAACCGACAAACACACAACCCTACCAACTGTGGTATGTTCATGTGCAGATCATGGTTCCCAAGCATGCTACACCATCTGCAATGCAGCCACCCAGGACATACATCACAGAACAGAGCTACACATGTTCCACATAGACTTTGAACAGCTCTTCATCAACATCACAGACACATGTCGTATCCACAAAACCAACAATCTGTGCATAGATATGTGTTGACATATGAAGGGATGGCAATGTGTCCACAGATAGATCACACAAGGTGAGACTCATGGGGTCCTGTACAAGCTGTTGATACCTGACGACCTACATGGATCATTCCTGGGATTACATAAAAATGTGTACACACATTACCATGTCCAGTCTGATGATGTCATCATCCTACAAATATACCAGGAGAACAGAAACCACCCAGTAATGCATATAGCGCACTGTGTTAATGCGTATCTCTCTAGCATAATAAAATAATTAGGTAGGGGGTTGAATCCTGCAAATGCCAAGTGTGTGTGTGTGGGGGGGGGTGTATGTGTGTGACTTCCTTTGAAAGGAGTAGCCTTTTTGGAGACTGGGAAAACACATTAAAAGAGGTACATCCTTCTTCAGAAAGTCTGATGATGTCAGCATCCTACAAATATTCAAGGAGAACAGAAACCACCCAGTAATGCATATTGCGTATCTCTCTAGCATCATAACATAGTTAGGTAGGGGTTTGAGTCCTGCAAACGCCAAGTGTGTGTGTGTGTGTGTGTGTGTGTGGGGGGGGGGGGGTGTATGTGTGTGATTTCCTTTGAGAGGAGTAGCCTTTTTGGAGACTGGGAAAACACATTAAAAGAGGTACATCCCTCTTTGGAAAGTCTGATGATGTCAGCATCCTACAACTATTCAAGGAAAATAGAAGCCACCCAGTATTGCATATAGTGTGCCGTGTTAATGCGTATCTCCGTAGTATCATAACATAGTTAGGTAGGGGTTTGAGTCCTGCAAATGCTGAGTGTGTGTGTGTACCACAGGTGGTCAATGCAGTGTGGGTTTTGCTTTTACTACAGTATGACATATGTTTCAAACAGTATGTGCATTGCACACATCAGGTATATGCGTGTCAAATAAATTTGTGTACATGTGACCTCAATCAGCACATAGGTGTGAAGCCTGCATAATACATGAATACATTTGTAACCTTCAACAGATTGTGCCGCTGCTTCTCAGATCATAGGTCACATATGTATGCATCAAGACCAGCCAATGTAGTGATCCGTGACCAAGGACATCCCTGCCACACACACCCATGACATGTACTATAGAGTACTGTGAGTGAAGGTAATTGCCGGGGTATATGTCAGACATGTTCATACACAACAAAGACTGGCAATAATGGACAGTCATTATAGGTGTGCACCAGCCCTGTGGATATGCATGCAGGCCCCTAATGTGTTATGTGAAACACAGAGGGACCCCACAATACCTATGGATATGTGGATACCAAGGGACAGATGACATAACACGTGTCTGTCTGTACACATTGGTACCCAACATACATGTTCAGGGCTACCACCAATGTGGTACTGTCGGGATAGTATGTATAGTAAATGTGGATGACTATGCCATAGACGGCGTACTGCTATACAGCATGTATTGGACAACAGGTATCTGTCTGTATGATACCCTTGTGTAGGCTATGCGTCCCATCCGGAGAATGTAGTGTAGGCCAATGCATGCATTTCCAGATGTGGATGGGCATATCCCTAGTGTGTTTGCATGTACCTAAGAGGGCTATATGCCACACATGTGTGGTCCCAGTAACGTGTGTTGCAGTCAATACCACTGGTTACTGTTATAGCATAGTACTGGAAGGATACAACTGTTACTGAGTTCCCTACAACTGTCAGTCATTTGTCAGGACATCATCTAATGATTGGTTATAGTCATGCTGTTGAAGTGGTGTATACTGCCAAACTGCAGATCATTGACAGATATCAACGGTATCACCCACAGCATAGTGCCAACCCATGTCATACACACATGTGTACCCATGTTAGTACATATCTGTAGTAGAATGCATACCGGCGATCAAAAGATACAATGAGATGTTAACAATGTGTAGAACAGGGTATGTCGCACATCCCACGTGTCCACTATTCACGTACATGCAGACAGTGCACACACACCATGTTCACAGATGCACACCCGCTAATTTGTAATGCACACATCACACACGTACTGTCCACTCACTAACACATGCTGGCAACACTGCACACTTCAGCCAAGTGGCACATGGGTGGACAATACATACTCAGACCTAACACTGGCGTAAACAATGCTACAATGACTATCAGAGCTGTGATGCATAATGCCTGCTCAGATATACCTACAAGGATATCAGTACACTTTCCTGTTGGCAACTTGCCACTATTGCTACACTGCTATAATGTCACCCTGTGCATCAGAACCATGTTAGCCTATTCCTACATCAATGTGACAGATGACAGAAGGTGGCACAGGTGTCATCATATGCACAGGGTGTGTTGTGGGTTTGCCAGAGCCCAACACTGACCCATCCAATCGGCATGTCTGTGTGTGTGTGTGTGTGTGTGTGTGTGTGTGTGTGTGTGTGTGTGTGTGTGTGTGTGTGGGACAACAGTACTGCATGGGCCAATGTTGATGTAATGTGTGTGTGTATGTGTGAGCCCTAGTTGTATGGTAAATGTGTGTGTGTGTCTGCATGCACACAACTCCACCATGTGGCTGCCATATATGGGCGGTTGTGGGACAGCCACAGACTGTACCTGCTAGGCCATACAGATCACTGTCTCCGGCCATGGACACAGTACCTGTGCCTAGCAGGGGTGCTGCAGGTAGTATCGGGTACCAACCCTGACTGGGTGTTATCATCAGAGGCAGAGGTATGATGACTGGACCCATGTCCCTGCTGGGACTGGCCAGTGCCACGTGCACGTGGTCTAGTAGGAAGGTCAATGGACAGGCCAGCCCCAGCATTGCTGGGGCTGGTACTGCCACTACAGGAGCGGCTGTGATCCGTGGTCCGTCCGTGATGACTGCCAGCTGATGCTGTTGCTGGCATGCATCTGCTTTGGCTTCTCATCCATCTTGCATGGTCCTGGCTCATGGATAACACATTGTGGAGGACATCTAATGTCTCCCTCCAATGGCTATCAATGACCTCTGTGTAATTCTGGATGGCACCGACAAGGTCACGGATGCTGTCATTGATAGCAGTGTAATGGGCCCTCTGCGCCCTTAGTCCCTGTTGGGTGTACCATTCCATATGTGCCTATGCCTGTATTACAGCCCGGAACATACTGGAGGTTGTAATACCTCCGGGGGCACGTCTGCCAGGGGCAATATGACCAGTGGTGCTCCCCCGAGAACCCCTGGACATCCGCCTATGTGGTACCATTCCAGTAATCTGGCTATGGCTGCTGTGAGGGGATGCATGTGCCATAGGTATCACACTCTCCTGGTCAATGCCAACTGTATGCTGTCCCTCAGCTACGGCCATTGGTGACAAGGGATGTATTGGCGGTATGAGTGTGCGCATAGATGGGGTTGACCGCTGTGTACTGTCGATTGGTGGACAAATGACAGACCCTGTCAGACCTTCCTGTACCACAATAGATGTCTCATCATCTCCACTATTAGTGGCGGTGACATCAGGTTCCCTGCTGCATTCTGCCACCCCTAACTCAGCACCTGTGGAAGGAAGACAGGAAACACACTTTACAATCTGTACATGATGTTAGCACACATGCACACATAAACACATGCACACATGAACACATGAACACATGAACACATGCACACATGAAAACATGAACACATGCACACATGAACACATGAACACATGCACACATGAAAACATGAACACATGCACACATGAACACATGCACACATGCAGAGAAATACACTGCTCACCACAGCACATACACGCACCCACACACCAGCAATCCAACACATACACAATAATGGGTGATGGTGGGTGACAGTATCACAAAGCAAACAGTCACCACACATGTGTCAGCAGGCAGACCACGTGTTGCACAACACCATGCAGTGCAAGTGTAGACAGCCCTATCTAATGACATTATACATGGCTTTGATGCATGTGTGTAGTTGTTCAGTGATTGGCTACACCCTGAAACACAATGTGTACATGGACATAACATTGCTGTGCAAGTATTATCTGCTCTGCAATGTCATGTGCACAGTCACTCAGTGGTATACATACCATGGCTGCATGTGTTATCTGTGTGACACATAGATTGCCATGTCTGATGACAGTGTCTATGTCCATAGCACATAATAGTGGGCACAGGTGTAGCAAATGCATGCAATGTACAGACATGGGATGAGTGGTGCATGTAGACGTGAAGGAATCCCAATGCACGACATGGACATTGCACAGTGGTTATGGTGCATGTGGGATATATTACAGATATGTCAGTGCCAGCCATGACATGGCATGCTACATGACTGCAACATTAAACACCACACATACCCAGTGTGTGTCATGTGACCTATACACCCAATAGCATTCCAGGACATATATGTGACTCTTTGTACAGATGGCAACTGTTGTGCAAAATGTGTATACTAGCATATGTAAGCACACACACAACATGCTATGCATGGTGTGTATAGGTGTATATGGTTGCACACACAGAACAATGAGGTGCACAGCAAAGACTGCTATGTGTAGTACTGTGGTCACTGTAACCGGATGTGGTGTAGTACCATGTGCCATCATCATCATGCATCTTGTGGTCACTCACGGCTACTACTGTGTGACAGACCACCGCCTAGCATGCTGTACCTGAACTGCAGTGCCGTGGATACGTTCACTATTACACAGCCACTTTGTACATGGGTGTATGAGGTGCCCAGTAGGGAGCATTGCCTAACATGACTGTGTTATGTGTTGAAGAGTGTTGCACAGCCCCATGATAGGCCTCTACCCCTGAGGTACATCATGTGTGTGTGGATGACATGTGGGATACTGAAGTGTGACCTTACAGCAGGTGTGTGGTTACGCCATATGTAGCATGACTTTGTGTACTGCATGTGATAAATGTGTTATGTTGTGTACAGGTGTTGCAACTATGCCTATCCAATGTGCAGTACGGGGTTGCCACAACTGTGTGTCCTGCTCTGTGTATTGCACGTCATTGAGGCAGCTACTGACATGACTGAGCTATGCAACGTCTCACAGCAAACATGCACGGCATGCATTATGCATAGGTGTGTTACGTGTACATGGCCTACACCTCACCTATGACATGCATATTTCATTACCAACATTGCAGGTATAACACACTCACCAGCATGGATTGGCTGCCCTGCCATCACACCAGAGGGACCTACAAGAATATGAGAGGGTTCGTCAGTGGCCACAACTGTGGCATTGCTACAGTGGGTATGCTAAACTGCAGTACAACAACAGTCAACAGTCACAGGTGTAGGGATATTATTCAAACTATCTGTATTGCACAACACTAGGCAGCGGAACTGCTAAACACACAGTACACATTTCACGTACACATAATCTAACAATACAGTTAACTGTAGTCTATAGATGGGGCATGCTACCTGCTTGCTCCAGGTGGATGTGCTGGGTGGCTCCGGCCTCCATTACAACACATGTCAGAGGTTGATGTAGCTGTTGTCCAGGAGCCACCATGCTTAGGAGCAGCTCCTCCGCTCTAGTGAGGGGGGATGAATGACCACCCCACCACCTGGGGCAAGCTGCTGTCTTTGGATATCAGACGCACGCCACTGGACTTGTCTAATTAAATCACTGGAGTGATGGCGTACCTGCTCATATGTCCGGTTATGCATGCCTATGTCATTTACCTGATGAACAAGTTCCTGCCACAGTGCAGTCCGCTCCTGCTGGTGCTGGCTGCTTCTGGAGAAGAGCATTGTGTACCGCTGCAATAGGCTGTCAAGTATCACCTCTTCCTCATCCACTGTGTACGCTGGGTTGCGTTGGTAGGCCATCTGGCTGAAAAAGATATGAACAATATGTGTGAGAGTGTCCTGTGGCACACTTTACACCTTTACCCACAGATATCACTTTACTGGCATATATACCATCCTATTGTCTGTCAGAGGTTACACACATTCAATACCACGTATTGGTTCTCAGGACACAACTAACTAACACTGCCTGGCAGACTCTACATATCACACCACTATACAACAGTACCCGACACACTGTTTGTGACACATTGCACAACCTCAAGACAGGGGTGTATGTCACACCAATGCACGAACAGAGATGTCATCCATTGCAATGGATGTAAAGTACAGGTGCAGTAGTACCAATCAACCACCCTAGTCATTGATGCCATAGCCCTGCCTAACAGATGTGTCCAGTTGTTACTATAGGTGGCATACTGCTGTAACAGACTATATATGTTGCTGGATACACGCGTTTACCCTGTAACACACATATGATTGCAGCCATTGTACACGCATAATCACACACACATCAGGAAAACATACAACGCACCACTGTATGCCAACACAGATGATCATTACCTGTGTACCATACGGTACTGTGTGCCACTACTTACACACCCTTATGCCTGCATTCTGTCCTCTGTGCAGACTACAGGAAACACACATGACAGTGTTTCCAAGCAATGTGAACGCACACCATACTGTGCTGTTTAGGCCTACAGCTTCAGCTAGTACAACAGTTCATATTGGTGATGGATTCACCAGCAGTACCACTCACTAAGCATACATGTATTGCTTTAGCTTACAATGAGACACCACATTCATCAACGGAGAACTATGTCACATCATATGCTGTACTACTATGTCTGCCTAACAGTACATTACACATCAGTTGCTGTCCTCACAGCTAGGTTAGGCACTACCATGTCAGATACAACATCACACTAAGCTATTACACCTTTACAGACCTTGCACCTTGCACACATTCAGCGTTACACTTATTCAACCTCACATAGCAGCTATTGCATTAAGTACATGTGTGAGTGCATAGTGTCATAGGTAGGTAATATGCTATTGGCCCTAAGGCCTATGGCAGCCTAGCCATATGCTACACTGGCCTTTGACACACATGTACTTTGATTTCACTTGCCCCTGCCAACCTGGACCACAGAGGTGTTTACTTGGGTGTATTACCAATCTCCCACACAATCATCAGGGGTATTTATAACAACTGCTAAGGAGGAGCCTTGTTTGCTATTGCTATGTGGTCTATTCCAGTGTATGGCATATCTCTGAGATGGGAACCTATCCCTCCAGCATGTGCTGTTTAGTGAGCTGACAAGATTTAGGGCCCTAGAGCGTGTATCCTGGAGGGATTGTGATATGTTGCCATGGTGGTTGCCACCCAGCTATGGGTGTGACATACCTCTGTATGTCCGGCAGAGGTCACCTCTGTGTGGCCAGTATGCAATATAGTGTAGTTGTGGTTTTGTGAGTCAGTCTGCATAGGGCATCTGTTTGTGGCCAGTATTACCCTTTGGGAGGTCTGTCTGTGGCCTGTTCACCTGGTGTAGTTGTCATGTGAAGTACATACCACACAGGGCATTGTGATGAGTAGAGGGGAACTCTACCCTATACTTCCATAGATGACACACCTGTTGTCATGACACATACCACACAGACAGATTACAGGTGTAGTGTGGCACTGTCTTCATCAAAGTGGAGGCTACTGTCCACTTGTGTCCCATGTTCCCTTATCACACCTTCACTGTTAGGTAGATCTCTACCTATGTGGTAGTTAATGGGTACACTATTTTGGGAAGGTAGAATGGCACTGCAGTATCAACACTTCTCTGCAGTCCATGCCTTGGTCACCACACACCTGTTGCGGTACATATGACCCCGTGTCTCTCTGTCTCTCTCTCTCACTATATATATATATATATATATATATATATATATATATATATATATATAGATATAATCCATAAATCCATAAAACATATATGTAATCCATTAAGTACGGAAGAAGTAATTAGGGACCTGGGGACCCAAGTTGATAGCAATCTCTCATTTGAAAACCACGTGGCCAAAGTGGTTAGAAAAACATTTTATATAGCCTACCTAATCATGAAGGGATTCACATCTAGATCAGGGGAGGTCATCGTGCCTCTTTACTCATCCCTCATCAGGCCCATAATTGAGTACAATGCCCCTTTTGGGATGTACCTTACCAGACACCTGCAGCAACTGGAAAGACCCCAAAAGTACCTCACCAAGAGGATCAAAGGGCTCAAACAGATGCCATATGCTGCCCGGTTAAAGAAACTCCAGCTCTACTCAGTGGCATACCGCCTGCTCACAGGCGATCTGTGCCTGATGTATAAAGCCATGTCCAACCCGGAATTAATGGACATGCTGCGCCTCAGAAAATCTAAATTCCATCGAGCTACGCACTCGAGAGACTTGAACCTCAGCACTCAAATAAATAGGACATGCTGGAGGGACAGATTCATAACCCAGAATAAAATCCCAGTCCAGGTTAGGCAGAGTCCCTCATTGACTCTCTTCAAGAGGAATCTTGATGATTGGATGGGAGAGCGTAGGTTTAGCCCGGGTATCACTTCTGTGTCACTGTTAGACAGAGGCACAGTATACTAACCTCGAAAAAGTGCATAGCAAAATTCATTTAAAATGGGTGGCGAAAGCCAAACACACTCTAGCTAGGCTTATAAATGCCCTAGGGCAGATAGCCTAGTATGAACCTATATATATATATATATATATATATATATATATATATATATATATATATATATATATATATATATTACATATATGCATATCTATACACATACATGTACACATCCATTGCTGTACACATGGATGTACATATAGGCACATGTACAGTCCACCTTTCATGGTGGGGATATCACTTATGCAACAGTTGTGGGATGTACAGGTATGTGATTAAATTGCACAGTGTTGTGCAGAATGGATTTGGGTGTCCTCAGCACTTGTAGCATTAGCAAGCCTCACTGGCTGTAACACAGCAGATCTGACAAATCTGTCCCACAGCATTTAACCACCACATGACATATATCAACACTACCATAGCTGGCCTTAGGCATAGGCCTACTGGGCGGCCACCTAAGGCGCCGCTCTAGCAGAGGTGCTTTTCCACTATTTATGTGGTGTAGTAAGACAAGGATGGGGGCACCAGGCAGTGTGGTAGGGGGCGCCGTGGAGCCCTTTTGCCTAGGGCATCAGTTGACCTAAGGCCGCTCCTGTGCACTGTATGTTGTTTTCTAGGACACACACTACAACCTACATGGATATATGCACATATCAACCTTCACTGACAGATATCTGTCCACCCTTCACTAACAGTTGTAGTATGTCCCTTGCCCTATGCACATGTGCAGATACAGATAGATACATACTGCTGCCACACATGGATGATTTGCAGTGTGTAGAGTACTCTTCAGGAACATCTACAACATGCCAACACATAGATGTGAGTTACATACCTTACCTTTGTATTTCCCTGCTCCGTGTGTTATGGTTTTGTAGTTTTTTGTTTTTATTGGTGGTTTGTTTTGGGTTTTCACCCTCTATTTAACTTTCTGTCTCAGTTTCTCACTCTGTTCTGTCTCTGTCTCAGTCTTTGTCTGTGTCCGTGTCTCTCTCTCTCTCTCTCTCTCTCTCACTCTCTATCTCACAGCACCTGCAATGATATAATTGCATGGGAGGACTGCAGGTACAGCCTGCTTTTCTATGTATCTGCACTTGTGCATGTGACAGCCTCTGCACCAATTGCTGTTCACTATTCAGTAATTGCATGCAGCCTGCTGTTTGGTGATTGCATTACTCACTGTGATTGCAGCCAACTGCTATAAAATGCTAGGTTAGGTAGGCATAGCCCGTTCAGATTTCCAAGGTGGGGCCCATGCTTGTTTGCTCTGGACACCATTGTGTCAGTCTGAAGGTTGGTATATGTCTCTTAGCTGATGCTAGGGTTGTAGCCAGTTATATGCATGTTGTACTCAAACCTGAATGTTGCTGCTTCCAGTACACACATCTCAGTGTAGACATGTACGCACCCCTCCAAATGCTAACACAGGATACATGGGAGTATGTACTTTTTTCTCACTTACTTAATTAACTGCCATACAAATGTGGTTATTGCACTTTATTCCTGTGGTCAGTATTTATCCTGGTCTGATACTATGTGGTGTTTGTAAGGTGCTACTGTAACATTATTCCCTGCTAGGATGGCTGGTTCTACTTTCACAGTCATGTCATGCAATTCCACAACCACTGCTGGTAAAGACCCAAAGAAAAGGATTTGTGTTATACCATTCCTAATTTCCATTTACATTCCCTCATTGTAATGCATGATATATTTATTTCAGAATCAAGTTATTTGTATTTCTGCTGTGGCTTAGTGGTAATTCATGCAGTCTATTGTGTCAATGGTCTGGGGTTTGAGACTGACACAGGTTTGTTCTTTTGCTGCTCAGCAGAACAAGGGCCCTGCCATAGAGTGACTAAGGCACTTTTAAGCAGTTGTAAGCTGGTTTGCATGGGTTTGCGTGATGCTTAGCTAAGCGTACACATGCGCACACTAACTTAAACCCGCTTACTACCGCTTAAAAGTGCTTACTCTCGCTAACCCCCGCGCTAATTTCTTTTAAAGAAAAGAAAATGGGGAGATAGGAAAGTGGTGAAAAAGGGGGCACAAAGAGGGACAGACAGTAGGTAAACAAGCTCGGTATGTGCAGGACGGGTGTAGGGAAGGTCCATAGCTGCCCATTTCTTTAACAGCAACAGCTGTGCATATGCAATGAATTTGGAGTGAAATTTGAAACTTTCCACCCCTGGGAGAGGGGTGAGGACAACAAAGTATGTTGTACTGCCAATTTTAATTATCAGCTTACATGTGCAATGGACATGTGTGCGAAATGGGCAGCTATGTATGGGGCGTAACTTTTTTGTGGGTACAGATTGCCCTTTTTTTTTTTTTTTTTTTTTCAGGTGAGAGTGGGAAGTGAGGTAGAAGAAGTAGGTATGTCTGGGGAGGTAGGTTGGGAAGGTAAACAGACAAGACTGACAAGATGCATACAGGGGCGGTGTATAACACATGGGGTGGGTGAACACAAGTGACGGGGTCGGATGTTTGGAAATCACAAGCCCATGAGCCCACAGATGGTAACAGTAGAACTGAGATCCCCACCCATGGACAGTAACCACTGAACCTTCACAGCCCCGAGGGTGGCTGTGCTGGGGGCTGCGTAGGACGGGTAGGCTCACCCGTGAGACGTGCCACTCTCACCTCGAGCTGGTGTAGGGGATCAGCGACTGAACGCTGGATCTCCCTACGCACCACAACCTGGACCCTTCGAAGGGTGACAGGTGGCCCTTCGCCCACGCTTGCATGAGGGAGGTGAGCCCCATCCCCTGCAGCGCTCCCACCCGAAGATGGCACAGGACCAACAGAGGAGGGGGAGCCCGGGCTGGGCACTGGACCTGCTGGTGCCAGGTTCACTCGCCAGCTGAGGAGGGACAGGTGGGTCTGTTGGGACCGGCCTTCCCATATGTTCTGTGATTAGGTGTGTTTAATTACAACATAAGCAAAACAGCATTCCAGATTAGTTGTAACAGCATGCAGTAATATTCCCATTAACCCAACACACCAAGGTTACAACAGTTGAACAGAAAGCATAACACATGTATATATTGTCAATCTCCTCTCCGGTCCAGCTGCTGAATCTGGAAATCTTGAGGCAATGTTATAACTGCCTCATCTACACAGACAACCCTCTCCTCCTCCCACATAACACAAATACTAGCGAGAGATGCAGCTATTTAGCCAAACTGGAGGCTGAGCTCTCTCAACTCAGGACTGGCAAGACCAGACAGGAGGAGAAGGCAACTACACACACCACAAAACCAGCCTCACATAATGCTACCACACCACTGAATCAAACACATAAACACACAAAGACATACTCGGAGGCTCTGAGTAAAAATTTACCTAAACAGCAGAGGCCTCCAAAGCAGACACCCAAACAACTGCTACCTCAAGACACCCCACAAGCAACACATAAACCACAAAAGCAGTGTGCAAAGCAGTCACAGCCCTTAAGGCCAAATACAACACCAAACATACTTGTCATAGGTGACTCCATAGTCAGACACACTGACGTCCCACTCACCAGGCTGAACAAGGAGAGGGTCACAGTAAGCTGCCTATCGGATGCTAGAATCCGCCACATAACACAAGCACTCTGGTCACTCCACGGCAAGTACAAATATGACACAGTCATTGTCCATGCTGGTGTGAACGACCTGAGGCACCTCCCTGGACTACATAAAAAGAGACATAGAGGAGCTCTCTGATTATGTAGCCCAGGCAGGTATGACCCTGACCCTGAGCAGTATCCTTCCTTCACCAAGAATGATGCCACAATATAGAGACAAGATGATCAGCTTTAACAATTGGCTTAATGTCTGGTGTCATTCAAAGGGGATCCAGTGTCTGTCTGCCTGGGATGACATGCTTGACAAGCCAAGCTGCTTCGCAAGGGACGGCTTGCACCTGTCACCCCTGGGATTCCAGATATTGGCTAAGGCTCCTGCCACCCCCATAGTGCCTTTTTTAGGCAAGGCTCAAATTCTAAACCTACCACCCTAGAAAACAAAAATGGGAAGAAACTGAGGGTAATGCTGCTCAATGCCAGAAGTCTAAATCTCAAAATGCACGCACTCGAGGCCCTTCTCAGTATGGAGAACATCGATGTCTGTGCTGTAACTGAAACCTGGTTCAAGGCTCCTGAGAGCACGCTGGCACTATTAGGTTTTACTGCATATCATGCGTTCCGGCCCCAAAACCCGGACCACACCACAAAAGGAGGGGGTGTATCCATATTCATAAAGGATACCCACACCTCCAGGTTGGTGGCAATGCAGGAAGCTTCGAAAACCATCCAGGTGCAACTAACCATAGGCAAAACTGCTCTACAAATTGTAGCATGCTACAGGCCACCCTCTCAAACTCAGGAACCCCACACAGCCTTCCTGAAGACACTGGAGGGTACAAATATATCTCCAAACACCATCATATTGGGTGACTTCAACTACCCGAATATAGACTGGGAACATTACTCAAGCCCTAACTTTCTAGCCCAATGGTTCCTGGAGTTCATAAATTCAAATGCCATGGAACAGCTAGTCACTGTTCCCACGAGAGGAGAAAATATACTAGATCTCATTATCACAAACATGGGGACAAAATGCTCCACACCGGAAGTATATCCCTCATTGGTGAGATCTGATCATAAACTAATCTCACTGGAAATCCACATCCCGCCCCCACCCCAAACAAAAAAGACCACAGTGAAGAACTTCCCTAAAGCAAACTTCACACTACTCAAGACTGGTGTGGTATCCTTCAAGGCCCCTGAGCCAGTGGAAACCACAACCCAAGCTGCGGAAGCCCTTACAAATGCCTTCTATGAACACCTCCAGGACTGCATGGATCAGGCAATCCCAAATAAAACCAAGACTCTTTCCACAAAGGGCAAACGTCCAGTCTGGTGGACCCCAGCCATTAACAAACTTTACAATAAGAGGAGAAAGCTATTACATGATAGAACAAAATCCATAAAAGGGAAGACAACCCTGATCATTATTAGTAAACAAATACGAGCACTCATAAAATCAACTAAGGCCAATTTTTAGAGAAAAATTGCCATGGATTCAAAGGACAATCATAAGGCCTTTTTCAGCTATGTTAGGAACCTGGGTGGAAACTCCCAGATATGCTCAGAATTAGTCCAAAATGATACAAAAATCACTGAACCCACAGACATTGCCAACATACTGGCAGACAGGTTCAGTGCAAACTTCACCCCTCTCCCCTAAAGGAGAGAGAACTATCCCAGCAGAGTGTAGCCTCCCAGACAACTCAAATGCGCAGGTGAAAGCTGCTTACTCTAAAGCTAAAAACACAGCATCAATGGGACCGGATGGTGTCCCGGCTGTGTGCTACATGAGCTAAATGAGGAATTAAACCCGCACATAAGGCAGCTGTTTAATCTCAGCCTTACCACAGGATACGTGCCCAAGGAGTGGCATACGGCAACTGTGGTCCCACTCCACAAAGGCGGTGCCTCTACGGACCCTGGTAATTACCGCCCCATAAGCTTAACAAGTCTAGTCTGCAAAGCTATGGAGAGGATCATAATGGAGCTCATAAACAAAGATATAGGGGACTTGCAGACATTGGACCCGACCCAGTTTGGCTTCAAGGGCAGATCATGCCTTTTGAACTTGGTCGACTTCTTCGAAACAGTCACCAAGGCCATTGATGAGGAAAGGCAGTCCATACAGCCTACCTTGACCTTGCAAAGGCTTCACACAATACCCCACTGGTATTGTAGAAAAACTTACCAGCTTAAATGTAAACCCATATGTCACAAGATGGGTTGCAAACTGGCTTAAGGACAGAACCCACAGGGTTAGAGTTGTTGGCGCTATGTCAGACTCCAAGCCGGTCACAAGTGGTGTCCCACAGGGCTCGGTCCTTAGCCCCCTATTGTTTGGCATCTACTTCTCAGAAGTACAGGCCAACATGGGAGGACTTTGGCTGACAAAGTTTGCAGATGACTGCAAACTGGGCGCCATATTGGAAAGTGCATCGGACACGGATATCCTTCAGAAGGGACTCACGGAAACAGATAGCTGGTGCCAGGGCTGTGGCCTGAAGTTAAATGCCAAAAAATGTATAGTCATACCCTTCGGGAAAAACAAGGTAACCCCAAGCTACCATATAGGTGGCAATCCACTAAGCACAGAAGAGGTTATCAGGGACCTGGGGACCCAGGTTGACAGTGGCCTTTCTTTTGACACTCACGTTGCTAAAGTGGTTAGAAAGACCTTCTACATTGCCCACCTGATCATGAAAGGATTCACATCCAGATCTAGTGAGGTCATTGTTCCCCTGTACTCTTCACTTATCAGACCAATGATCGAGTACAATGCCCCATTCGGGATGTATCTCACCCGACATCTGCAGCAATTGGAGAGACCCCAAAGTTCCTCACCAAAAGGATAAAGGGACTCCAAAATCTGTCATATGCTGCCAGATTGAAGAAACTCCAGCTCTATTCAGTTGCATACCGTCTGCTCAGAGGTGACATGTGCCTGACATACAAGGCCATGTCCAACCCGAATTAATGGACATGCTCCACCTCAAAAAATCCAAATCCACCAAAACCACTAGAGCAAGCGACTTAAACCTTAGCACGGATATAAATAGGACGTGCTGGAGGGATAGATTTATCATTCAGAGACTCCCTATGCTGTGGAATAAAATCCCGGTCCATGTGAGGCAGAGCACCTCGCTGGCTCTGTTCAAGAGAAATCTTGACCTGTGTATGGGAGATCGTAGGTTTATCCCGGGAATCATCTCTGTGTCACTGCTGGACAGAGGCACAACAAACTAATGGGCACAGTATTTTTTCATATAAGGGGTGGCGTAAGCCACAAAAATTTGGGCTAGGCTTATAAATGCCTTAGGGCAGATAGCCTAGTATAAACCTATGAACCTATGAACCACAGTGGATATTCCAACAGCATGCAGGGATGTTTGGTAGCAACAGGCCACCATGATTGTGGTGTTTAAACAGTGCACATGCATCAACGTGAATGCAAATATTTATAGAACAATCGGACATATGTCCCAACAAATATTTAAGATTACACATACCCATTGAGGTGTGGAATTGCATGGTTTATGCACATACAGTAGGGTGTAGAAAAAACCTCGGTTAACATCTTATAATTACCTTTTCATCTACACTACATTCCTAGCGACTGCAAGTGTATATCCCCCTACATGTATTATTACACTTGCCACCATACATTAGGTTGTGTAATGGGTTTGGCTAGTTCAATATATGCCTGACCTATATCTGACATACTAACTGTCCAGGATGCAGATGTTACTGCTACATATTTCTTGATTGCATTTATATTTCTTTATCTACATATCTGGGATGGTTTCACATGACATTTTCACTTCGATTTGTACAGAACCCTGCATTTCTTGACATACACTCACATTTCTGGGGAAAAATAACATGCTACACGTGTTTCAGATTTACTTATTCATGCCAGCCAGTAACTGACTGTTGTGAACTGTATATATGTTTCACAGCTACTAGCACTTCCATCACCCACTTTATATGGGACTGCACAACTCTGGGTTGCCAGCACCTTTTCAAACAGCACTGTTTGTATAATGCAAGGGTACAACAACATTTCAAACTCTGTGACACAGACACATTCCGGGTTTTAGACCTTTATTAATGACATTACACACTTTTGCACAGGCCCACTCCCTTATTTGCTTTAACGGTGTATATGGCAGACATGTTCAAGACATATTATACCTTTATTAATGGGTTAGAACACTCTTTTTTTCAGGCTCCCTCACTTATTTTATATGACAGTGCCTGCAGAGATATTATTCCAGACATATGTTAACTTTTTTAATGGGTTACTACACTCTTTTTCTGCCTCTCTGACGTTTTTATCTGACAGTACATGCAGAGGACTTATTCAGGCAATTTTATGGCTGTATTATTGGACTACAACACTTTCTTTCATGCTCTCTCCCATATTTTATATAACAATACATGCAGAAGAATCACTAACCTGCCTGGTGGCGCAGCCTTAGCAGTCTATCAGCATAGGCTTGCTGATTCACAGCACAGTCACCTGCAGCTGTAAAGTAAATGAAGGGATATTGAGACATACCTATCCATTATACATACTCCATTATCAATTCTTGCATACTGCATTCCATGGCTACTTACTCAGTTGTGGGGCATCCCACATCCCACGGGCCTCCTGTATCCATTGGTTCAGGGGGTCCTGCTTTCGTCTCTTCAGGTCTGCATGGTGGTGACAGACCTGCTCACCAGTCCGAGGAATGCCTGTGGCACTGGTGAGGTCATGAGCTAACCGGTTCCAAGCCTCTGTCTTGTACTCCGTCCCTTGGAACTGGCCCTGCAGGAGTCTTGACTCATTACGGTGGACAAGGAGCCAAACCATGTATTTCGACTCCTCGATGCCCCAACATTGCACTCAGAAGCATGTTCCCTCTCCGACACCAGACATTCTAACTGCAGATGTGAGCTACAATCAGTTATGGCGTGTATTCCCGCCTGTGGGGCTTAAATATGCCGCATTTCATGCACTTTTTTGTGATTGGCCATTTTGTAAAATTTTCAACTGACTGCAGACCTGCTTAGTAATGGTTAAACTACCATTAGTAAGTATATGATTGTTAACAGTGGCTGTTTCCCCTATGCTGTCATGGCTTAATGGTTCTGTACTTTGCTTCTGATGCACAGAGTCCTGGGTTCGAACCTTGTCATTCATTTTATTGTCAGACAGGCTAGGGGGTGTGGCTGCATTTAAGCAACTTTGCTCTACGTTGCTCCTCGGTGCCCTACGGTGCCCTGGTTGGCACGGCGCACACATTCGCGCAAACACATTGTGCTGGGTAAAGCGCTGTTAAACTATGGGCAACTCTATTGCACTGGGTAAAGCGCTATTGAACTATGGGCAACTCTACTGTGCTGGGTAAAGCGCTGTTAAACTATGGGCAACTCTATTGCGCTGGGTGAAGCGCTGCTTAACTGCAGTCAATTTTATATTGGGATCCTTTAAAATATTTATTTTATTCACTGATACATTGGCCATTTCACTGCTTTTTAGTTATGTTTAAACATATATGTTAGGTATTATTCCATATACTGATTTAAAAAATAAATACGAAAGGGAGTGGTGGGACTCGAACCGTGAATGCCTCCTCTTTGTGCGAACGCTCTGCCATTACGCTATTGCTATTTGGTGTGATTTGCATAAACATTCTTTCTTATGGTCTTCCATATCAGAATTGCTAACTGTAGCTAAGCAATGGGCACACTCACGCACACACGCGCAAATACGGGCAGGTATTTTGGAAATTAAAAAAAAAATGTAATGTTATGCATTTTAGAACTGTGATGGGGGTTTACAATATCAGACAGTGAGGTGTTGGGTGCAGGGACATTTGAGCGGACTCGCTCTTGTTTATTTGCTTTTATTTTCAACACTTGCAGGGGCGTGGACATTTAGACTGCTCAGCAGTCGGACACGCCCCCTGCTTTCTTACACGGTCCGTGTAAGACTTACGGTTGAGTCAGTGTGCCCTCATGCATATTCATGGCACACTGATGTCATACCATTCAACTGCAGCCTCCGAGTAAGACTTAAGTCTTACACTGAGGATTCGTGAATCCGGGGGTATATGTTGTCATTACAGAGTATCTTGTTGGATGAAGCTCTTTCTATGTGGAATTGTTGTTGAAACAGTAGCTGTTTCTTCCCTGTCTGAAGTGGGTCCACCTATTATAAAAGCTCATGGGATGTCATAGGCTTCTCATGTGCGGAGAAGAGGTTATGTAAATGATAAACCACTAACAGTTCTTGGCCTCTCCTGCCTTTCTTTCACAGACTCATTAGTATTGTGTGCCATGTCTTCAAAAAGGGGTAAGACCTGCTGGAGATAAAAACACCCATGAGTCAATGCTTCAGCACTTTGGGAAAGCTGATAAGTCAGAATTAGACCACTATGGAAAAGCATAAGCCTGCAAAGGCTGACCTACTTGCTGTATAGCATTTACAAATTTGGCAGTTCCATGCCAGAGGTCAGACTGTATGAGATATAGTTTAGTACCCTTTACCTATTGTGGAATTTAAAGTAAATGTTGATAAAGCTAACAGTGTGGAGTTTATGTCTGTTTCTTTATTTTGTGCCATTCTAAATAACAGATGGTACAAAGTCTCAAACGTAATTGAAAATACGCTGCTTTGTTTTTCATTTTAGAAAAGTGTAGCTGTAAATAATAGGAACCCTCTCTTTCCAATGCAACTTGAGAACTACCAAGAGTGCATCCAGAAATCTGATTTATTCCTGGCTTTGAACAGAAAATACTAGAAACTTGCAAAGGCAGTGTGCTGTACGTGACAGCTTCAGGTTTTCTTTCTTGTGGAGACCCAGTAGGGGCACAGTAGCTAGCTGAAAGAAAAAAAAAAAGGAAACACTATAAGAATGTATACCAGCAATTCACATACAATCCATTGTTAAATAAGAAAGACTATTTCCTTATATTTTCCCATATGAAGAAAAAAACAATAAATGCCATGGTCTAGTAATGTATTTAAATATTTTACATATCCTGGCAATATGCACAACACAGAGAATACATTTATCATGCTCAAGGACTTATGGTTTGGATGAAGTGTTAGTAAGCTACAGTGTAATAAATCAAGTCAGTAGCTAACAATACAACATAAGTGAAAGAATGGCACAAAGGAATTTGTGCCTCAGTAAAATGAGAAAAATAATCTTATAAATTCAAGAACAGCAAGGTGTACATGTTTTGCACAGTTCTGCATTATAATGATAGAAATGACATGACAAAATATAAAATACTTTTAAGCAAATATGGCACAGTTAACCAATATTCAAGACAAAAAGAAAACAGTTTCCCACTGCGGACATTTATTTAGCAAACATCTGTATATGTCTGTTAAAAGTTCTTCGGTGCTGAAGAGCGGTCCACAACTTAGAATTGACAGCATTAAAAAGTCTGCATTTCAGCTACTTTATTGAATGAGGATTTTCAACTATTGTTAAGAGGTAACAGTGCTAAGAATACAAATCAGAATAATTCAGGCAAAAATGTGAAAAAAGTTGTCAGGTGCCAAACACCATGCAAGATGTCTGACTCACACTAGTGCCGTTCTAATTTATGTGGCAGTAAAAAAAAAAAAGTTTCTTATATAGGCATAATGGTTAAAATCTTATCCTATCATACACAAGGTACAAGTTTTGATCCTGACCTCCAACAGATGCCTGCATGCAAATTTGCATGCTCACCCTGCGTCTATGTGGGCTTCCTCCAACCTCCTAAAATATGCAGAGTGATTCCATCTCAAACTCACCCAAGAATGGAGTTGTGGGCCACAGCACAGACCTTAGATGGTGCCCTATTGAGGGAAGAGTTGTATAGACCAACCAATTTGGGCATATACTGCGATGCACAGAATCCTTAAGACAGGAGAACACAGATCACAGGCTGCACAGGGCCAGTCACTTGACAGTGTAAAAATATGGCTCTAGGTGATTCGTTCATGTTGACCAATGTTGCAAAATGGGCATGGGTATTATACTGACGATACGTGTGTTGAGGATCCAGTTTACTCCAATCTACTCCAGGGACCCATGTTAACGGTGGGAGGGGTGTATGTGCCCCAACTGGCAAGTTTGTGCCTGCCATAAAGCCCAGCAGCCATGAGTCAATAAGCTACTGGCTGACTGGTGTCCAGTTGCCCAGCAGGGGTTACCTGGGATAGCTCTGTTGAGTAAAAGCTGGACATAAAACAACCTGCCAAACATGAACTAAGAATTGTTACACTCAATGTAGGTTCACTGACAAAATGTAACTTGGAAGTGGATGACATGATGGTAAGGAGGAAACTGGATACCCTATGCAACCAGGAAACATGATGGAAAGACAGTGCAGCAAAGCCACTTAGCTTGGGATGTACTGCCTGCTATTCAGAAACAGGGCAGACTAGAATGGTGGGGAATTGTGGTGAGGGAGAGGCTTCAGAAAACACTGATGGAGGTCATTAGAATTAGTGACAGATTCATGGCAATCAGACTACAGTGTAATGATAGAACAGTATTCATAATTTCAGCATATGCCCCATAGCAAGACTGTGACGGTAAGGACAAGAGTGCATTCAGACAGCAGTTTCAGAGCCTACTAGATAAAGCAGGACAACATGAATTGGTGTTGATAAAGGTGACTTGAATGCACATATCAGGAAGGACAGAATAGGATATGAGGACTGCCTGGGTCCACATGAGTGGTGCAACAGGAATAAAGGAGAGGCCATTCTAGACTTCTGTCTGGCAAATGGCTTGACAGTAGCAAATACATGGTTCAGAAAGAGAAACAGTCACAAGCTAACATACAAGGGTGGCCAGCATGCAACTCAGGTAGACTTCCTCCTAGTAAGGAAAGGGCAATGGGGTAGAATTAGTGATTGTAAAATCATCCCCAGTGAAACAGCCCACAGCATAAACCACTGGTTGCCACATTCAGCTGCAAACAATGGTCAGAAAAGGCTCTAAGGTCAACAAAGACCAGACAGAAAACCTGGAAGTTGACTGGAGAGAAAGTACAACAGTTCAAGGAATTACTCAGGGCTCTAGCACCACAAAGAGAGGAGGAAATAGGTGGAGTTGAATAGCAGCACCTCAAAACAGCATGTGTGAGGACTACAGAACAGATATGTGGACAAGCAAGGTACGGAAATAAGGTACATAAGGAAAGCTGGTGGTGAAATGCAGAAGTCCAGGAAATCATCAAAACAAAGGAGGAGTCCAGGAAAAAGTGGTAGTTAGAAAAGACAGACCAGGCTGGGACGGAATACTGGTTGGCTAACAAAAAAGATAAGGAGTTGCAATAGCAAAGAACAGGGCATTGGAGGCATTCTACCAGTTTCTGGAAAGTGACTCAGTAGTTGGACAAAGAAACTATATCAGGTTGCAAGGCAAAAACAGAAAGATAAAGATGATAGTCAGACACTCTTCATAAGTGATGCCAGCCACAACCTGGTCACCAGTCCACAGGCCATCAAAGGCAGATGGAAGGAGTACTTCCAGCAACTTCTAAATGAAGAAAACCACACAAAGCTGTACTGCCCCAGACAAAGCCTACAAAGAGCGAAGAAGAGGAGCCCACCCTAGAAGAAGAAAGAATAGCACTAAGACAAATGAAGTCAGGGAAAGCAGCAGGATCAGATGTGATTACAGCAGACATGATAAAGATACTGGGTGAGATAGGAGAGAAATGGCTTCTGAGGGTACTCATAGCAATGTGGAGAGAAAGTCGTATTCCAGATGATTGGAGAATAAGCATACTTGTGCCAGTGTACAAGAACAAAGAAGATATCCACAATTGTGGGCAGTAAAGAGGTATAAAACTCCTGTGACACTGCATTAAAGTTCTGGAGAGGGTGATTGATAACCGGATACACAGTGAAGTAGAAAGCAAGACGGGAGATGAGCAGTTTGGAATCAGATCAGGATGCAGCACAACTTACCAGGTGTTTACAGTGAAACAGATATTTGAGAAGAAGTTAGATGTGGAAAGAGACCAAATGGGCACTCTTAGACTTGGAGAAAGCATATGACAAGGTCCCAAGAAAGCTGATTTGGGAAGTACTGTGGTGGTTCAAATTCCCAGAAACATTGGTAGAATTAGTTCAGGCTATGTACAAGGACCCAATGACTCTAGTACAAAGTGTTCAGTCTCACAGAGAGGTTCCCAGTGGGAGTGGGTGTGCACCAGGGGTCATCTCTGAGTCCACTGCTGTTGATACTGGTGATGGACTACATTAGCAAACAGGTCAAAGGGGACAGATCAACAAAGCTGCTGTATGGATATGATGTGGCATTACGGGCAGACTGAGCAAGAACTTCAGTGAAGCACAGAGGAATGAAATGCAAAACTGAAGGCACATGGGGTGAAACTAAATATAGATAAGGCAGTAGTAATGGCAGCAAACTGGAGAAATCAGAAGATGATGAGAATTGAGATAGTCGGGAAGATAATGGAACAGGTTAATAGCTTCAAGTATCTGGGAGGGGAGGTTGAGGAGAAGGGAAGTCTGAATGAAGATGTCAAAGCTAGAATCAGAGGGGCTGCAGACAACTAGCATAGAGTGCCATGTGTAGAATATGACAGAAGAATGCCAAAGAAGCTGAAAAGTAAGTTGTACAAAACAGTGGTGTGACCAGAACTACTGTGTGGTACAGAAACCTGGGTAGTAAAGGCAGAACATATGAGAAAGCTAGAGGTGATGGAGCCTCTAGAGCCTGTTTACTGCATTTCCTGTGTTGCACTTAATTTAAAATCATTTTTTTCTCTTAAAATTGCATTTTACCTGACTTTGGCCTAGCATTCAAGTGTGGGGTCATTTATTGCACTGTTGTGAATATTTTGCTACTTGTGTATCTCTGCTACCTTTAAACTAAAACAAAAAAAGAAAAAACAAAAAAATCTTGCTTTTTTCCCACTTTCTGAAATTTAAGAAAGTTCAGTTACAGATTTTCTGTTCTGAACTGTTTGTAAGTTTCTTGGAGGCCAGTGCTTGCTTGGGCTAAAGGGAAGTCTCTGTGTTCACCAGTGGCAGTGGTTAACACTGAGCAGCCTGCCTGTCCCTGTAGGAGTGGTTACTGCCTAGAAGCTGTAGTTTTATTGATCATTTTGGGTCAATTCTAAACTCCTTGATCTCTCTCTCTTAAAACCCTGCTGCCTCGTGGTTTTGGCATCTTTCCAGGCTTGTTGGTTGTTGCTGAAGCACCTACCAAGGGGAGAAAATGCTGAGAGAAGAAAGGAGCCACTTTTGAGATTTTATGTATTTTCTTCTTATTTTTTGTTTAGAATTACTGCTTTGCCACCTACTTTTCGGCATTTTCTGGCTTGCTAAAGTTTATATCTGTATTAGAAACAGTATTTAGAACACATCTAGAGCCTGTTTACTGCATTTCCTGTGTTGCACTTAATTTAAAATTGTTTTTTCTCTTAAAATTGCATTTTACCTGACTTTGGCCTAGCACTCAAGTGTGGGGTAATTTATTGCACTATTGTGAATATTTTGCTACTTGTGTATCTCTGCTACCTTTAAATTAAAACAAAAAAAGAAAAAAAAAATCTTGCTTTTTTTCCCACTTTCTGAAATTTAAGAAAGTTCAGTTACAGATTTGCTGTTCTGAACTGTTTGTAAGTTTCTTGGAGGCCAGTGCTTGCTTGGGCTAAAGGGAAGTCTCTGTGTTCACCAGTGGCAGTGGTTAAAACTAAGCAGCCTGCCTGTCCTTGTAGGAGTGGTTACTGCCTAGAAGCTGTAGTTTTATTGGCCATTTTGGGTCAATTCTAAACTCCTTGATCTCTCTCTCTTAAAACCCTGCTGCCTCGTGCTTTTTGCGTGGTCTTGCGCACAGAGCAGCATTGGGCAGCACCGCTTAAACAGGTTTAAACTATTCCCGGCTCCACAAAGTCTGCTCTTCACTTTTTCTCTTAGAACTGCTCTAATTCTCTAATTAAGCACTCTATTTTCATTCTAAAGCCCTGCACTTGCCCGTATAAGTAATCTCATAGGTAAACACAAACTAAAGCACTACATCCTCTTATACTCCTAAGCACTTGCTCCCTATTGGTTCTTTCTGATCTGTCAATAAGTAGTTCCCTATATTATTCAGGCATGTCCAAAGGTCAGTTTCGAGTTTACTCTCCAGTCCAGTTGGTGAATCTGGGAATCTTGAGGCAATGTTACAACTGCCATATGTATACAGACCACCCTCTCCTCCTCCCAACAAGCTCAAATATATGTGAGAGATACAACTATATAGCCAAATTGGAGGCTAAGCTCTCTCAACCCAGTACTGGCACAGCCTGTCAGGAAGAGAAGGTAACCACACACACCACAAATCCAGTCTCACATAGACCTGTCGCATCAGCAAACCAAACACATAAGCACACAAAAACATACTCGGAGGCTCTAAATAAAAATCTGCCTAAGCAGCAGAGACCTCCAAAGGAGACATCCAAGCAGCACCTACCACGAAACAAAATCCACGTAGCACATAGCTCACAAAGTCAGTGTGCCACACAGTCACAGCCCTTAAGGCTAAACAACACACCAAATACACTTGTAATAGGTGACTCTATTGTCAGACACACTGATGTCCCACTCACCAGGCTGAACAAGGAAAAGGTTACTGTAAGCTGCCTGTCGGGTGCCAGGATCCGCCACATAACACAAGCACTCAAGTCACTCCAAAGCAAGTACAAATATGACTCCGTCATTGTCCATGCTGGTGTGAATGACCTGAGATGTACCTCCCTGGACTACATGAAAAAAGACGTACAGGAGCTCTTTGATCATATAGCTCAGGCTGGTATGACCCTGACCTTGAGTAGCATCTTACCCTCACCAAGAATGATGCCACAGTATAAAGACAAAATTATCAATTTTAACAATTGGCTAAAGTATTGGTGTCATTCAAAGGGGATCCAGTGTCTGTCAGCCTGGGATGACATGCTCGACAAGCCATGTTGCTCTGCTAGGGACGGCTTGCACCTGTCACCCCTGAGTTTTCGAATACTGGCAAAGGCTCTTGCCTCCACCATAGTGCCTTTTTTAGGCAAGGCTCAAAAGACAAACCCACCCCCATAGACAACACAAAGAAAAAAAAAACTAAGGGTAATGCTGCTCAATGCCAGAAGTCTAAACCTCAAGATGCACGCACTCGAGATTCTCCTCAGTATGGAGAATACCGATATCTGTGCAGTAACAGAAACCTGGTTCAAGGCTCCCGAGAGCACCCCAGCACTAACAGGTTATACTTCATACCATGCTTTTTGGCCACAAAACTCAGACCGAACCACAAAAGGAGGGGGAGTATCCATATTTATCAAAGATACCCACACCGCCAGGTTAGTGGCACTGCACGAAGCATCGGAGACCATCCATGTGCAACTAACAGTGGGAAAAACTGCCTTTCAGTTTGTAGCCTGCTACAGACCACCCTCCCAAACACAGGAACCTCACTCGGCTTTCCTGAGAACACTGGAGAATATGAAGGTCTCTCCAAACACTATTATATTGGGTGACTTCAACTACCCAAACATCGATTGGGAAAACTACTCAAGCCCAAACACCCTCTCCCAACGGTTCCTAGAATTTATAAACTCAAATGCTATGGAACAACTGGTCACCACTTTCACAAGAGGGGAAAACATATTGGATCTGGTCATCACCAACATGGGGTCTATGTTCCACACCAGAGGTATACCCCTCACTGGTAAGATCAGACCATAAACAAATCTCACTGGACATCCATATTCCATCCCCACCCCTAGCCAAGGAAACCACGGTGAAGAACTTCTCAAAAGCAAACTTCACACTTCTCAAAACTGAGGAGGAATCTTTCAAAGCCCCCGGGCCAGTGGAAAATATGGCCCAAAATGCAGAATCCTTTACAAAAGCATTCTATGGACACCTACAGGAATGCAAGGAGCATGCTATCCCAAATAAAACCAAGACTCACTCCTCCAAAGGCAGGAGGCCTATCTGGTGGACCCCGGCCATAAATAAGCTATACAACAGAAGGAGAAAGCTACTACATGACAGAGCAAAATCCCAAAAAAGGAATGCGTCACTGATCAGTACTAGCAAGAAACTATGATCCCTCATAAAATCATCTAAGGCCAGCTTCGAAAGAAAAATTGCACAAGACACTAAAGATAATCACAAGGCCTTCTTTAGTTATGTCAGAAACCTGGGAGGCAACTCCCAGATATGCTCTGAGTTAGTGCAAAATGACACAAAATACACTGAACCCACAGACATTGCCAACATCCTGGCAGAAAGGTTCAGTGCAAACTTCTCTCCCCCTTCCACCCCAAAAGAGCAAATGTCTATCCCAAAAGAGTGTAGCCTTCCTGAGATCACAGATGCACAGGTGAGAGCTGCCCTCTCCAAAGCAAAAAACACAGCATCAATGGGACCAGACGGTGTCCCGGGCTGCGTCTTACATGAGTTCCAAGAAGAACTAAACCCTCATATAAAGTCACTGTTCAATCTCAGCCTTACTACAGGATATGTACCCAAGGAATGGCGTACAGCAACAGTGGTCCCACTCCACAAAGGTGGTGCCACAACAGATCCTGGAAACTATCACCCTATAAGCCTGACTAGCCCGGTCTGCAAAGCTATGGAGCGTATCATCATGGAAATCATAAACTAAGACATTGGGAACCTCCAGACACTGGATCCTACCCAATTCGGCTTCATTAAGGGCAGATCTTGCCTCTTGAACCTGGTTGACTTCTTTGAAACAGTTACCAAAGCCATAGATGAAGGGAAGGTAGTCCACACAGCCTACCTGGACCTCGCAAAAGCCTTTGACACAATACCCCACTCGGGCATCATAAATAAGCTCACCAGCTTAAATATCAACCCCTATGTCACAAGATGGGTTGCAAACTGGCTCAGGGATAGAACCCACATGGTCAGAATAGCAAGTGCCATGTCAGACTTTAAACCAGTGACAAGTGGTGTCCCACAAGGCTCAGTCCTGGGACCTCTCTTGTTCGGTATATATTTCTCCGAGATACAGGCTAACACGGGTGGACTATGGCTGACCAAGTTCGCAGATGACTGCAAACTGTGTGCTGTAATCGACTCCGGCTGACACAAGCATCCTCCAAAAGGGTCTCACAGAGATGGATAACTGGTGCCAGAGCCATGGCCTAAAGCTAAATGCCAAAAAGTGCATAGTCATCCCTTTTGGGGAAAACAAAGTGCCCACAAATTACCACATAGGTGGTAATCCATTAAGTACGGAAGAAGTAATTAGGGACTTGGGGACCCAAGTGGATAGCAATCTCTCCTTTGACAATCACGTTGCCAAAGTGGTTAGAAAGACCTTCTATATAGCCCACCTTATCATGAAAGGGTTCACATCTAGATCAAGAGAGGTCATTGTGCCCCTCTACTCATCACTTATCAGGCCCATAATTGAGTACAATGCCCCGTTTGGGATGTACCTTACCCGACACCTTCAGCAACTGGAAAGACCCCAAAAGTATCTCACCAAGAGGATCAAGGGGCTCAAACAGATGCCCTATGCAGTTCGGCTAAAGAAACTCCAGCTCTACTCAGTTGCGTACTGCCTACTCAGAGGCGATCTGTGTCTGACGTATAAAGCCATGTCCAACCCAGAATTAATGGACATGCTTCACCTCAGGAAATCCAAATCCCTTAGAGCTACATGCTCCAGGGACTTGAACCTCAGCACAGAAATAAATAGGACATGCTGGAGGGACAGATTCATATCCCAGAGGCTCCCCTCACTCTGGAACAAAATCCCAATCCATGTTAGGCAGAGCCTCTCACTGACCCTCTTCAAGAGAAATCTTGACGAGTGGATGGGAGATTGTAATTTTACCCCTGGGATCTCTTCTGTGTCCCTGCTTGACAGAGGTACAATAAACTAACCTTAAAAGGGCTACCTTCTGTGACCTACTATACAGAGGCACAGTCAACTAATCTAAAAGGGTGGTGAAAGCCAAACACACTCTGGCTAGGCTTATAAATGCCCTAGGGCAGATAGCCTAGTATCAACCTATAAACCTATGAATCTAAATGACTTGCCTCTGAAGGGTGGTAGGATGCACACTGTGGGATGGACAAAGAAATGAGGGCATAACAGCAGAAGCCAAAATATCCTCAATTGCAAAAAAGTCAAAGAGAACAGATTATGGTGGTTTGGGCATATGTGCAGAAAACAGGGTGAAGAAGATTTGGGATAGACAGGAAGAAGGTAAGAGGAAATTAGGGCATCTAGCAAAGAAGTGGATGGATTATGTACGAGATCTGCGACAGTCAGGCATGAGTGTCGAAGAAGGCAGGAGTGTGGCACTGAATCGAGAGACATGGCAACAGTTAACATAACACCCCGTCCCCATGTAAAAAATGGGAAAAAGGGGGTTGATTATGATGATGATGAAGGAAGGCTTTTGGTGGAATGCAGAAGTCCAGAAATCCTCAAAAGAAAGGATGAGTGAAGGAAAAGTGTCAGATAGAAAAGACGGCCCAGGCTAGGAAGGAATACTGGTTGGCTAACAAAGAAGCTAAGAGCGGAGTTGCAATAGCAAAAAGCAAGGCATCACAGCCACTCTACCAGCTTCTGGAAAGTGACTCAGAAAATGGCACAAAGAAACTATATCAGTTTGCAAGGCAAAGACAGAAAGATAAAGAAGATAGCCAGACACCCTTCATAAGGGATACCAGCAACAACCCGCTCACCAGTCCACAGGACATCAAAGGCAGATAGAAGGAGTACTTCCAGCAGCTTTTAAATGAAAAAAAAAACTCACAGGAGCTGTACTGTTCAGGTAGTCTATGGTGAGAGAAGAGGAAGAGCCCACCAAAGTAGTAAGAACAGCACGAAGGAAAATAAACTATGGGAAAGCAGCAGGCTCAGATGAGGTCACAGCAGATATGATAAAGATGTTGGTTAAGATAGGGGAGAAATGGCTACTGAGGGTACCCATAGCAGTATGTTGAGAAAGGTATATCCCAGGTGACTAGAGAATAAGCTTACTTTTGCCAGTGTTCAGGAACAAAGGGGGATATTTACAACTATGGGCAGTACAGAGGTATCAAACTCCTAGTGCACTACATGAAAGTTCTGGACAGGGTGACTGACAAATGAATAAGCACAGTCCTAGAAAGTAAGAAGGGAGACAAGAAGTTCAGATTCAGACCGGGATGCAGTGTAAGTGACTCACTGTTTGCCATGAGACAGTTAGTTGAGAAGTAGCTAGAGATAAGAAGAGAGTCCAACTGGGCATTCCTAGACTTGGAGAAAGGATATGACAAGGTCCCAAGAAAGCTCATTTGGGTAGTACTGCAATGGTTCGAAGTCTGAGAAACACTGGTAGAACTGAATGATCTATGTACAAGGACCTAATGACTCAAATATGAATAGTATTCTTTCACACAGAGTGGTTGCCCAGTGGGAGTGGGTGTGCATTAGGGTTCAGCTCTGACCCCACTGCTGTTCATACTGGTGAGGAACTACATTAGCAAATGGGTCAAGGGGACAGATCAACAAAGTTGCTGTATGCATACCATGTGGTATTACAGGCAGACTCTGAGCAAGAACTTCAGCAAAGGATAGGGGAATGGAATGCAAAACTGGAGGCACATAGGATGAAATGGAGTACATGTAAGGCAGTTGTAATTGCAGCAAATGAAGAAAATAAGAAGCTGAGAACTGGATAGAAGGGAAAATAGTGGAACAGATAAACAGCTTTGAGTATCTGGGAGGGGTGGTTGAGGAGAGGTCTGAATGAGGAGGTCAAAGCTAGAATCAGAAGAGCTGCAGCCACCTAGAACAGTGTGTCAGGGGTAGTGTATGTCAGAAGAATGCCACAAAAGCTGAAAAGTTAAAGAAAACAAGTACTACTACATGGTTCAGAAATCTGGGCACTAAAGGCAGAGCAGTTGAGGAAGCTAGAGGTGATGGAGATGAAGTGCCTGAGATGGGTGGTATGATGCACACTGTGAGGCAGACGAAGAAATGAGGACATAAGAGCAGAAGCCAGAGTAGTTCCAATTGCCGAAAAGGTCAAGAGAACAGATTACAGTGGTTCAGGCACATGTGCAGGAAAGCAGAAGACAATCTAGTGAAGAAGATTTTGGACAGACAGAAAAAAGGCAAGAGGAAGCATGGGAATCCAGCAAAGCAGTGGATGGATTGTGTGAGAGAAGACCTGTAATAGTCAGGTATGAGTGTCGAAGAAAATAAGAGAGTCGCACTGAATAGCGGGAGAGTTGGCGACATTTAGCACGACACACCAACCCCATGAAGAAAATGGGGAAAGGGGGATTGTTGATATATAGCATGACTCATATAAAAAGAGAGATGAAAAGGATTTTGGGAACAAGGCTTCCAAGAACTCATTAATATGACAGGTCACAGTAAAAAATATCAGCACTTAGTTATTTTGACACATTAAAATAGCTCAGAACACAAAGCTGCATTGAAAGGACTGAACTGCAGTGACGGTCATAAACAACCACTTGATTTTAGTTTTCCAAACTTCCAAGGAAAACTTAGCATTGAGAAAGGCAAATCTGCATCAAGCAAATGCAACAACATGAAAAACCTAGTACTCCCTTTCTGCTCTGCAGTACTAATACCAACAGAAACAATTCAGACTTGAATGTGGGGAAGCACAAAGTGAATGACTGATCACAATAACCCACTCCACGGTTTTGAGGGGGCAGGGTCAGATTTTAAATGATGCACCTGTGTGCCTCAGTGTAGCTTTGCCTATGGTACTAGATGTATAAATGTCACTGGGAAAAAGCCTAGGGAGTTTATAAAACATATTAGTATGAAGATGGAAGATGAGAGAACATCGTTGTGCTGAAAAAAGTTTCGGCAATACTGTGAGCTAAAGAAGATTGTACAATATAGATTTGCTCTTCACAAGGACACAAGGTTTCACCACATCTACTGATGATTACATTACTAAATTAAAAAACTGAGACAAATACTGTGAATATGGAGTGTAATATGTTTCATTAATTGGACAGAGCTAGAAATGAAGAAGCAATACTATACATTGCTCTCAACTCCAACCATAGACATTGTCAATTTTCTTGTAAACAAATTAGTGTCAAATTCACCACCAAGACTTCTATCCAAAGTTCTTAAATATCTGAATTCCTTATTCTCCCAATTATCTCCAAAGATCATTAAATAATAGTGCTTACTAAGCTCAAAAATACTTCCTCCATGGGTCCTGACAATAATATCTGGTTGCTTAATTAATAGTGTGAAACGTGCCCTCGCAGACCTACTCAAACTGTTTAACCAGTTTAGCTACTGGTATCATCCCTGATGAGTGCCACCCCTGCAGTGGTGATGCCCCTTAATAAGGGTGACCTAATAACTAATCCAGGTAGTTACAGATCAGCTGTGTATGCCTCATCTGTAAAGCTATGGAATGTATTATAACTTTGTTTGTTTGTGTCTTTCGGCTTTTCCCGGTTAGGGGTCGCCACAGCGGAACTCCGGTCCGCTAATGATTGGCAGTTGATTTTTTACGTACCAGCTTGCCAGGCCTGATGCACAACCTTCAATGAAGGTACGCCCATTCACGCATGTCTCCACGCAGAAGACGCTCTATTACAGTCCCAAGAATGTTATGCATTAGATTCTACTGGAGTAAATCCTCTCTATTAAATCTAGTAAACTTCCTTGAAAGAGTTGCAGTCTGCAGACAGTGGCCTTGTGGTACACAGGATTTATCTCGATCTAGCCAAAGCCTTCAACACCATTTCCCATTCCTGAATTATGCAAAAGCTAAATGCTTTGAACACTAAACCATATACAATAAGATGCACAGCAAACGTGACAGATCCCATACAGTGTGAACTGCAGACACCTCATCAGAAAGTAGGAAAGTCACCAGCTGTATTCCTCAAGGATCACTGCTAGGACATCTACTTTTCAGTATTTACTTTTTTAGATTTCTAGCAGGGACCCAAGACCTCTGGCTTTCAAAGTCTGTAGACAACAATAACCCCTAATTTGCAATCAAGTCACCCTAAAACCTTAACCTTCCAGAATGAACTCTACCTAGTAAACTCTTGGAGCACTAAAAATAGGTTTAAACTAAATACTAAAAATTAGGACAAATGTTAGTATTTAAGTGTGTATATACTATGTACTTTTACTCTTGGAAGGCCTTTGGCCGAGGAGCTAAGTCTTTTATTAAAGCCTATATCAGAACTTTTTGGAGTGTGGTCTAGTTGTTGTTACTATTTTACCAAGTTTTTTCTTGTGGTGACGTTTTAAATACTAAAAAGTGTAGCATTATCCCTTTTGGTAGAAACCCCCTCTTCTCATCATACGATATAGACAACACACCACTATAAATAGAAAATGCAGTCAAGTGACATAGGAAATTGGTTTGATAATGCCTTTCTCTTTTCATCAGATTGTGACAATGGTTATCAGGAAATTATTTTATTTAGCACAGCTAATTGCCAAAGGTGCATTATCAAGGTATAAAGACGCAATCACTCTGTGACGACCATCCACCTCTAGGCTAGTAATCAAGGAGCCTCAGTTCTCACCACTGGTACCTGTGCGGAGCGTTTACTGGGAGGATAACAGGTACACATCCAGTATTTCCAGATGCAGCTCTCTGCATCAAGTACAATCAAGCACAGTTTCCCTTAAGAGCACACGGGGAACACAGTCAGTCAGGGGCTGGTTTCTCCAGATCCCCAGTAAGACTCCCCACTGTCACAGCTGTAGACCCAAGATCTCAGCTGAGTGTCCAAGCCAAGACCTCTAGAACCCTCTTTGTCCAACCAGTGCTTCATGTCCCTGCACAAGTAGCTGACACATATACACTCTGAGATTTGATTTACATACATACATACATACATAAACACACACACACACACACACACACACACACACACACACACACACACACACACACACACACACACACACACACACACACACCTGGGAAAGGCTAGCACAGGTTTACTAGCTATGCCCCCCTCTGTCCAGACTATAAGGAAGTTACCACCGCCAGCAGACACACCTGCCAGGTACCTTAAGGCCCGTACAAGGGTACCCAATATACAGAGTGAAATTAATAGAAATAGAGATGGTAGTTTGACCAAGAGCAATGGTCAACTGGATGACTCATTTTGCAAGCAGCCTGGTAACTTCTGCGGCTGCCTCTTCCCACTGACTGGGTGGCATGTCTGTGAGGTGTTTGGGGGGGGGGATGGAAAAAGGGAATCAAGTAACCTCTGGATATGATCTGCAGAACCCAATGATCATTTGTAACTGACGCCCAGGCTGTTGGGTGCAGAAAGAGTGTTCCCCTGACTGCCTCCAGAGATGAACAGTCAGGCATCCCCACAGGGTTGCTGAAAGGGTCTGTCCAGGAAGGAATCCCAAGACCCTTGTTTCTTTGGACCCCATCTGCCGTGAGGGTGGCATCTATTGTATCCTTCTCTGCCTCTAGGGGGGAGGCGAATACTGAGCATCTTGGGAAGAACTTTGAGACTTCCGAAACCCCATCTTCTTAACCCCATGCTGATTCCTAGAGAAGGATTGTTGTGGGTTGGAGAAGCAGATCCCAATGGCAGACAAAGTCTTCCCATCCTTCTCGCTCTGGACTAAAGTCTCACAAACCATTTTCCCAAACAAGGTGGAACCATCATAGGGGGCATTTGTGAAGAACACCTTGAAAGGCTCAGAAAAAAGCATAAAGCTGGAGCCAGGCATGCCGCCTAATGGCCACACCTGTTCCTGCAGCCCTAGAGGCATCCTTAGTAGCATGTGATAGGAGCCTCATGGAAGTATTAGAGCTGGAAGTGAGGGTGTCCATGTGGGAGGAGAAAACCTTCTTCTCCTCTGCCGACATAGACCCTGGGGCAGACTCAGCGACCTCTTTATCCAGGTCCCACTGCAGCCTGACAACATGTCCCAAATAATTCAGCGCACGCAAGGCAAAGGTGGCTGATGCATAAATCCACTTCCCAAAATGATCCATCGCCCTAGACTCCTTGTCCAGAGGATGGACCAAAAAGCTCTCCTGCATGTGCTCTTTTTTGGTGGCCACCGCCACTACCATGGCATCGACTGAGGACCCCTTGGGCCACTATTGTCTATCTGAAGGAGCACTTAGTACCTTGGGGATAGGCTCAACCGTATCCAGTTCCTTCCATGCCCTAGATGAGATTAGATCCACTAGGGGATCTGCAGGGGGGGGGGAGAGAAGATGACACCCAGGAGGTAGAGGGTCCTGTGCCAAACACCTTTAGGAACACAAACTCATCTGGGTTGGGCTTTTGTGTAGACCACCCACCACATTGCCGAAGGATCTTCATGATGTCCCCAAAGGAGACATCCTCTGGGGGTGATCGAGGAGAAACCTCTCCTTCCTTCAAGTCAGTATTGTCTGTGAGGGACTCCAGCGAGGAGTCTAAGTGCCTCCTCTTACACATATGTTTCTGAGGGAGGTCCTTGGGTGGAAATCCAGGGAAGACTCGGAAGCCTCAGGGAGTTCTCATGGGGGAGCTGCCTGTGGTGATGTGGCAACAAGCTGTCCCTGAGGGGGCAGGATGGCAGACTCCGGCCCAGAAAAAGAGGGAGCCAGGACAGACTCAGAGGATGACAGTGTTAAAGGTCTTGAAGGAACTGAGAGGACCCTCTCCACCACCTCAAAGGCAGAAAGCAAGTGGATGCCCCGAAGTTGGAATGGTTGAAGTCAGATCCATCACTCCCTGCATCGAGGCGGGAGCCAGAGCTGAGCCTCCTGGCACCAAGGCTCTGAGAGAAAGGGACGACCCCAAAAGCCCTGAGAGATAAGTCTCATGGACGGGTTCAAGATGGATTGGAGGGTAGCTGACTGTAAGGTAATGGTACTCTCTGTCTCAGCGGATATCATCCCAAAGACAGATTTGGTGAGTTCCTTAATCAAATCCCTCTGGAGTCTCGTGAAGTGTGCTAAATAATTTAGCAACCTTAGAGAAAAGGTCACTAAAGCATATACATGCTTCCCATCTCTGCCCAGTGCCCTAGACTTCCTGTTGGGGGGGGTGGGCAGAGGAACTTTGTTGTGCTATCATTTTTGTGGCTGCCCCTACAACCATGGCATCATTAGATATTCCTTTGCTCCAAAACTCCCTATCCTTTGATGGTGCCAGGATCCTATCTGGTCTGTTGGAGACAGGCTTGATGGTGTCAGGTTCCTTCCACGCCTGTCCAGAGACCAAATCAATGAGCTCATCAGCAGATAGAGTCACCCAGGAGGGACAGGCCAGATCCAAAAGCCTCCAGGAAAACCAACTCTTCTTGGGAAGGGGTATGGGAGACCAACCACCCTTTTGCTTTAGAAGTTCTTGAATGTCTCCAAATGAAATGTCATTGGGTGGTGATCATGGGGACCCCCCCCCCCATCAAAGTTGGTATCCTCTATGACAGACTCTTGTAGGGAGTCTAAGTGCCTCCTTTTGTACTTTTTCTTTCTAGAAACTTCTTTGGTGGAATGCTCTGAAGTAGTATCTGAAGAAATTGACATACCTTGCTGGGCATCCTGGTGGCTTGCCTGAGTTGGCTGTCCCAGTGGCGCAGGTGGTTGAGGCTCTAGATGCAGAGAGAGATGGAAATGGGAATGGGAATTTGGAGCCAAAGAGGGGGAGAATTCCAGATTCTAGGAACATCGAAAGCTGTCCCCACTACATTGGAAGCAGAGTGCCTTGGAGAGTAGGAAGCCAACAGCTCCAAAACTACATGTTTCTGAACCATAGACTCCCTCCACTCCAAAGGCAAACCACTTGAGGAAGAAGTTGGAGTCAAGCTATCTAACGCCAAAGCTCTGAGGGGCACAGACGGCTCCAAGAATTTCAGAGTCGACTCAAACACCTCAGATCCAGCACCGATGCTATGACTCCAAGAGTCATCTGGTTCCAAAGTGCTCAGCACTGGTCCACTCAGAGACACCACTGAAGTCGAAGATACCATGACCTACGGATCTGAGGTGGACTGCAGAATCTTTGGATATGACTGCTCCAAAACCAATAGTTGGATCACAGAAGGAGACAGAATTGGTGGAGTAGTATTGACAAAGGTCTTTGGACCCAATGGAGTCAGAGCAGGAAGGGCCTCTCATTTGAATCTGCATTAAGAGGAACTTCATCATTCTGTCCACATCAGCTTCGGTCAGATTTCTGGAGGAATGAGTAGAAGATACTGTTGAATGCTGGTGTCTAGGAGACCTCTCCAGGAAAGGAGAAGCAGTCAAGAGGATACCGGATCCAATACCAATGGTAGAGATCAGATCCTAGAAGACTTATCAGATTTTGCATTCGGATCTGAAGTGGTCAGATCCAAAGTATTTGGATCTGTGAACTAGATATCTGTAATTCCATCATTAAAAATGGAAGGTTCAGTGATACTAATTTTAATGAGAATTATATAATTAGAGAAATTAGGAATGTGCTTGATAAAGTTAGAATAATGAAACCTGATAAGGGAGGTGGGGTGGTTTTAATGAATTATGAAGACTATAACAATAAAATGTTATTTATTCTTAATGGGAAGGCTTACTCAAAAGCTTCTATAAATAAATTAAATGGGGTATATAAAAAAATCAGAAATGATCTACAGTTCCTATTTATTGAAGGTTATATACCCATAGAAGTTCTGAATTATTTGACAGTGTCATATCCCAGGATATGTGTTATATATCAAGGACATTGAACATGGTGATGTCCTAGTCTACACACACTTAATGGAAATAGTTATTAAAAATAACTTTATTTTATTCAATCATCAGATCTATTTACAAGCAGGAGTGGCAATGAGTTCAGCTTGTGGGGGCCTATATGCGAACATTGTCATTACACAATGGGAAAAGAAGTATTTATTCCCCTTCATCATTTTACACACACATCAGGTGTTACACTCACTTCCTGGATGACATTTTTATTCTATGGGATGAGCCTAAATAATTTATTAACGATTTTGTGTCTTATATTGATTTCACCACTAATTTTCTAAAGTTCACCCACACCTACAAACCAGACCAGATTTTGTTCTTAGATGTCCTTTTAATAAAAGATTATCAGAACAGAATAATTATATCAACATTTTTTAGAAAGGAAACATATTCCAATTCTCTACTCCATTTTTCTAGCACTCACCCTTTGAAGCAAAAGAAAGCCATTGTAAAAGGACAATTCGTACGTGCAGCACATATGGTCTCCAATATGGATGATTTTTTAGGTGACTGTGACAACCTTAAACAAATGTTTCTAAGAAGGGGTTAACCTTTTAAATTTATTACATATATCCTTTTAGAGGTAGTTAACAAAAGAGAAAGAGGTTTCTATCTCCCTCTATTATCAGACCATGAAATGAATAGTGTTTCAAGTGTCATCACCATAACCACTGGTAACACAGAGGATGTTAGGTATTATAAGACCTCTTTTATTACTGTTTTTACTACAGTCAGTCATAAATTGAAGAACATTCTAGACAGGAATTGGTCTGTTTTAAGCCAAGATAAAACCATAAGACCTCACATAGGTACTAATCCCACAATGGTTTTTAAAAAGGGTAGACATTTAAAAAGCATTTTTTTTTAAACTAAGAACTACTATTCCAAATGTAAGGATGGTTATATGAGTAAATGTGGAATGTGTAACTTTTGTAAATTTATTAGAAAAGGCAGTGTTTTCCACATTAACAACATAGATGTTAGAATTCATCAAAGATAAAACTGTTGTTCTGAAAAAGTCATATACTGTGCTATGTGTAATAAGTGCTGCGGTAGTGTTGTCGCCTCATAGCAAGACGTTGTCCCGTTCGATTCTCAGCTAGAGCGTCTTCTGTGTGGAGGCATACATGAATGGGGCGTGCCTTCGTTGAAGGTTGTGCGTCAGGGCTGGTAACCCGGTACGTAAAAATCCACTACCAATCATTAGCGGACCGGAGTTCCGCTGTGGCGACCCCTAACCGGGAAAAGCCGAAAGACAACAACAACAACATTATGTTGGAAAAAGACTGTAAATTAAAAAATCATATATATGAGCACTTATATGACATCAGAATGAAAAAGGACACTAATGCCTTAAGCAAACACATTTTAGAAAATGTAAGGCATGATTTTAAATTTGTAGTTATTGACAGCATTAAAACAGAAGTTCGAGGTGGAGCTTGGTCACTTTTATTAGAGAAGCGAGAGTTGTACTGGCAGTTGCGCCTTGATGCAGGCACCTGGCCAGGTTTAAATAAACACATTTCAATTAGCTCCCTACGACAGTTAAAAGCTATTGAAAAATAAGTTTTTTACAGAAACATTTTTATATATACTTTATTTTAAATACATTACATTTATATTTAGGTTTTACATTTTATCAGATTGTATTCTACTTTCACTTACTATATGAAATGTATTGCTTGATCTCTTTGTCTTTAAGGGTGAGTGTCAGTATTTATTTGATTGCCATGAATATTTTGGTCTGTATTTTAAAAGGGGATTGAATGTTTATCCATTTATATGATGAAGTTCTTAATACACAGGACGAAAGTGCTTATCTTTGGTTTTTTACTTATGCAATAAACTTCGTTTTTACTACTTTGGGCTTTGTCTCAATATTGTATGAGAACGTAAGCGGAGAGGGACAAATCCAACTTCTTTGTTGGACTATGTTTTATTTAGAACTTTGTGAGGAGGTTCTGAGCCTGGAGTCAAAGGACAGTTTGGATCCAGGAAATACTTTTTTGCATCCTTTTTATCGGATTTCTTGGGGGTTTGAGCCCCATATGATGCTGATGGCATGGAAAGAAGCAAACCTCTTAAGATTAGTTTTTTTGCCCTATCAAAGTCTTAGGATTAAAGGCTTTGCATACGTCACAATCTGAGTCTAAATGTGCAGGGTGCAGACAATAGATGCATTTAGAGTGCACATCAGACAGGGATATCTTATGGCTGCAGGCCGTACATTTTTTGAATCCCGAAGGTTTCTATTCAGACATTGTAAAAGTACCAAATCCAACAAGTATCAAAAACCATAAATAGAAGAGTATTTTTTTTCTTTTTTGTTAAACAAGCAGAAAGGAGAAAAGAGGCTACCAATGACGGTAAGCAGAAAAGTAGTACACGGAAAGAGATACCAGCAATGGTAACAAGATTTAAACACAAAACTGTAATAAAAAAGGCAGGATAGCTCTATAAAATAGGATTAATATAAGACATGAATAAATCTAAGAGAAAATTCTGAAGAAAAGTGGAGTGACCACATCTGTACACTAAGGCAGCAAACAAGATCTGAGGAATGTTAGGGGACCAGGGCATTATGTGTAAGGGAGGAGATTGAGACCTTCAGCGTTCCACGAGCTGGTTAAAGCGGCCAGGTCGGATCTGAACCCAGCAATGGAGGAATGAATGACAATGACATCAGATCTGATGTCAATAAATAAGTAAATACATTTGGGGTCTAACAATTTATAGCTCAAAAGGTCAAGGCTACAGACATATACCTTCTTGTCAAATCCATCCACTACACTACTCTCCTTATCATTAGAGAGCATACTGAGTTGTGAAGGTGGCTCGGAACCTCTTGTGGCGTCCAGTGATTCTTACGAATTTCAGTCTACTTTGGTTAACAAGAGATATATCTGTCCCTCTACTGAGCTGTTTTTCTGTTTTCAGATCTATACTGTCTATTACAATACATGTGTACTCTTCAAAAAGATGTCCTTAAACTTGTACATGACATTACAGACTTTTCTTATTGAAGCATCAGGTCGTAATAAAATGTAAGCAAGAAGCTATAGGTGCTGTAACAAGTATTGCATTTATTTATATGCTGTAATTTTAACCTATTGTTATTAATCAATACTCATAGGTTCATAGGTAGGTACTAGGCTTTCGGCCCGAGGGCCAAGGCAAGCCTAGCCAACAGTGTATTGGCTTTCGCCACCCATGTATTGTTAAATTCCTGCCCCTGTATTGAGCAGTACCCCAGACATAACCCCAGGGGTGAATTTCCTATCACCCATCCACATATCAAGGTTTTTCTTGAATAGTGCTAATGACGAGGGCTGCTTGATGTGGATTGGAATCTTGTTCCAGAGCATGGGAAGTCTCTGGGACATGAATCTATCCCTCCAGCATGTCCTATTCATTGTTGTGGTGAGGTTTAGGTCCATAGAGCATGTAGCTCGGGAAGATTGGGATTTCTTCAAGTGGAGCATGCCCAATAATTCCGGGTTTGACAAAGCTTTGTATGTCAGACAGAGGCCTCCTTGGAGTAAGCGGTATGCGACAGAGTAGAGTTTGAGTTTCTTGAGCCGGTCAGCATAGGGCAATTGTTTGAGGCCAGCGATCCTCTTGGTGAGGTACTTTTGGGGCCTCTCAAGTTGTTGTAGATGTCTTGTGAGGTACATCCCAAACGGGGCATTGCATTCAATGAGGGGTCTAATAAGTGATGAGTAGAGGAGAACGATGACTTCCTTATTTCTAAATGCAAGCCCTTTTGTGATTAAGTGGGCCATATAGAAAGATTTTCTGACCACTGTGGCAATGTGGTTATCAAAGGAGAGGTTACTATCCACTTGGGTCCCATGGTCTCTTATCACACTTTCTGTGTTACGTGAACTTCCCCCTATTTGGTAATTCATGGGTACTGTGTTTTTGCCAAAAGAGATAACAATGCACTTTTTGGCATTTAGTTTGAGGCCATGATTTTGACACCAGGTGTCAGTCTTGGTGAGGCCTTTTTGCAGGATGTCTATGTCAGTGGGGGAATTGATAATGGCACCCAGTTTGCAGTCATCTGCGAACTTGGTTAGCCATAGACCCTTGGTGTTCGCTTGCACTTCAGAGAAGTATATAGCAAACAGGAGGGGTCCTAGGACTGAACCCTGGGGTACTCCACATGTCACTGGTTTGTAGTCGGATCTGGAGTCAGCAACTCTTACCATTTATGTTAAGGCTGGTGAGTTTATGAATGATTCCTGAATGAGGGATAGTGTCAAAGGCTTTAGCGGGGTCCATTTGGGCTATGTGGACTATCTTGCCCTCATCTATGGCCTTAGTAACTGTATCAAAGAAGTCTACCAGGTTTAAGAGACATGACCTACCATTTACAGATCCAAATTGGGTAGCATCCAGAGTTTGGAGGTTACATATAAATCTTTGTTTATGAGTTCCATGATGATATGCTCCATGGCCTTGCAGACCAAGCTTGTCAGGCTAATAGGTCTATAGTTTCCAGGGTCTCTGGTGGTTCTTCCTTTGTGGAGTGGGATAACCGTTGCTGTGCACCATTCTGTGGGCACATACCCTGTGGTGAGGCTGTGGTTGAACACGGATTTTAGGTGGGGGGGGCTAGTTCATTTTGGAGTTTAAGATGCAGCCTGGGATGTTGTCCAGTCCCATGGATGCTGTGTTTTTTGCTTTAGAGAGTGCCGTTTTTACCTGTGTGCTTGTGATTGCCGGGGCTCTACAACCATCTGGTATAGTTATGTGCCCTTTGGGTGGTGAGGGGGAATAAAGCTAGCACTGAACTTATCTGCCAATATGTTGGCAATATCAGTTGGCTGTGTATATTTTGTGCCATTCTGTTGTAGCTTGGTGCAGATCGGGGTGTTGCCATGGAGATTCTTGACATAGCAAAAGAATGCCTTGTGGTTGTCTTTGGAATCCGTGGCAATCTTTCTTTCAAAATTAGCTTTGGAGGATTTTATGAGAGATCTTAGTTTTTACTGAGGCTCGTCAGCTAGTTACTCCATACCTGGGTTTTTACTCTCTTTTGCAACAGTTACTTCCTTCTGTTGTAAAGTTTGTTAATAGCAGGGGACCACCAGATTGGTTTCCTTTCTGGTACATTCCTTCAATAAATTATATAACAAAGGTATGAAGTATTAAGTAAATTGCACAATAACTACGAGCAGAGCATTTAATAGCATCGTTATTAGTACAGAACCCTAAAGTATCTCAAATTTAATTTGTAAAGCATTGCAAAATCATATTTTAACTACAATTTATGAATGGATGATATGTTACTGAGTTATTTTAAAACAATTCATCAAATGTAAGCTTGTCTGTGATAAATTTTACGCTATATATGTGCATTCATGCCACTGAGAAGATTTTTATACTTATAGGAGTGTCATCTTAATTACAAAGGGCTAACTCATTAAATGATTCAGCAAGTTTGCACCCTACCAAACTGATGTGTGTGTGTGTGTATATATATATATATATATATATATATATATATATATATATATATATATATATATATATATATATATTTGCATTCATCTTATAGAGAAGTGATAAAAACAAGGAGTCAGACTTCAGATGAGTTTGCCCTCAATGATGAGAGTTGATCCCATTTAAAGCCTTTAAACTGCATATAAGGAAGAGATTTGTCATATACTATATCTCATTACAATTCTGTTTTTTTTCTCTTCAAAATACGTGACCCTAAATTGGGTTATGCAGTTTACATGTTTTATCTAAAATAAGTCGACCTATAACAATGCTGTAAACAGTACCTAAAAGGGTACTACTTACTGTAACACTCATTTCGGTCTTAGCTACCCTGATGCAAACAAAGAGAACTGAACTGTTTTTAAAAAATTATTTTCAGAAATTAAGATATGAAGATTTGTTAAGATTTCTTAGTATAAACTAATAATCAGGCAATAAGAGAATAAATACATATTTATCAAATCCATGATTGGTAGATGAATGGATAAATATGAAAGTACAGTTGTGTACACTTAACATAAATGTAGATGTTCAAGTATATTCACTGTTGCAGTCATCACACTTGGGTTAATCCTGCCAGGGGTAGCCCTCAGTTGGCCCAAATACCAGAGACTTAGTATTTCTGCGTCGATTGCTGTCACTTCAGAACTGAAGTCAGGTCATCAGGGGGTATAAAACCAGGCAGCTGATGCCATTATAAGAGTTTTTCTTGCCCCAAATGTCAGGAGCCCCCAAATAGGGAGCTAAGTTATGGTGTAAAAACACCACCAGTAAAAATTAAATACCAAAAGCCATGTACCGTCCCATTAGCCTGACGAGTCTGGTCTGCAAGGCTATGGAACGTATCATCATGGAACTTATAAACAAAGACATTGGTAATCTCCAAACTCTGGACCCCACCCAGTTCGGGTTTTTAAAAGGCAGATCATGTCTCCTAAACCTGATAGACTTCTGTGAAGCAGTCACCAAAGCCGTAGACAAGGGTAAGGTGGTTCACACAGCCTATCTAGATCTTGCCAAGGCTTTCAACACCATCCCCTACTCTGGAATTATAGATAAACTCACTAAACTAGGTATAAATCCCTATGTCACAAGATGGGTTGCCAACTGGCTCACTGACAGAACCCACACTGTGAAAGCAGCAGACTCCAAATCCAACTTCAGACCAGTGACAAGTGGAGTACCACAGGGTTCAGTCCTGGGTGCTCTCCTGTTTGCTATATACTTCTCTGAAGTACAGGCTAACACAGAAGGTCTTTGGCTAACGAAGTTCGCAGATGACTGCAAACTAGGAGCCATAATCAAAACTCCTAATGATGTGGACATCCTACAAAAGGACCTCACAGAGACAAATGCCTGTTGTCAAAGCCATGGCCTCAAGCTCAATGCCAAAAAGTGCACTGTCATCCCCTTTGGTAAAAACTCTGTACCCATGAACTACAACATAGGCGGTAGTATACTTAACACCGAAAGTGTGATAAGAGACCTTGGGACACAGATGGACATCTACAACAACTGGAAAGGCTGCAGAAATACCCCACAAAGAGAATTACTGGCCTCAAACAGATGCCCTATGCAGACCGTCTCAAAAAACTCCGGCTTTACTCCGTCGCATATCGCCTACTCAGAGGTGATCTCTGCATAACATACAAAGCTGTCAAACCCAGAGCTGTTGGACATGCTCCACTTAAAGAAATCCCAATCCCTCCAAGCTACATGCTCCAGAGACCTAAACCTTGTCACCACAATAAACAGAACATGCCGGAGGGATAGATTCCTGTCCCAGAGGCTTCCCATACTCTGGAATTAAACTACCTATCTATATCAAACAAAGCTCCTCATTAGCACTCTTCAATAAAAATCTTGATGATTGGATGGGAAATAGGAAATTCACCCCGGGGATCATCTCTGTGGCTCTGCTTGACAGTGGCACAGGAAAATAATTTTCTTGGGTGGCAAAAGCCAGGTTACCTTTTTGGCTGGGCTTGTATAGGCCCCAGAGCTGATAGCCTAGTACCTATATATGAACCTATGAACCTATAAGGAGTGAGAAAGAGACAGAGAGAGAAGGAGAGAGAGAGAGAGAGAGAGGGAGAGAGAGAGAGAGAGAGAGAAGGGGGCTGGAAGGTGGGAAACCAGGACTGCAACAGTGAATACACTCAAACATCTACATTTATGGTAAGTGTACACAACTGTACTCTGTTCTTTGTGTTTCACTGTTGCAGTCATCACACTTGGCTTGATTCCCAAAGCTGAAGAATGGGCGGAGGCAGTCAAGAAGAGTTGGGGCTGGCTAGTATGCCCTGCAGGACTGCTGATGCAAAGCCCACCCTAGATTTGGAAAAGATAGGCAGGTGGTAATGCTTGGTGAAGGTATGAACAGAACTCCAAGTAGCAGCTTCCAGAATGTCCCTGGTAGGGACTCCTCTGAGAAAGGCTGTAGAGGTTGAAGTTGCCCTAGTGGAATGTGTTCTGACCCTCTGAGGGGGTGGTTTCCCATGGTGTTTGTAACAGAAAAGGATACAGTGTGCTATCCATTGGAGATGGTTTGTTTTGATATGGCCTTGCCCTCTGTCCCTGGTGCAAAGCTGACTACTAATTGGTCAGATTTCCTGAAGGGCTTAGTCCTATCATGGTAGAATCTGAGCTGTCTGTGCACATCTAAAGAGTGCAGGATCCTTTCGCCCTTATTTTGAGGATTAGGGAAAAAGGTGGGCAAATGGATAGACTGGTTGAGAGCCAAACTGGACACCACTTTAGGCATAAAGCCAGGCATACCTTCTAAGTACAGAACCAGTGACTGCTGCCCTGCAAGATGCTTCTAGGGCATCAAACTCACATTGCTGGTTATGATTGCTGACTTGGTTTGCAATACGCATAAGCTCCTGTAATTCGTTATTTTCTGCACAGTCAGGAAAGGTAGATAATTTTTGCTTAATAAGTTCCATAGTATGTTGCTGGTATTTCAGCATGTGAAACTGACAATTCAATGCTCTAATGGTGAGAGTTGCAGAGGTGTATACTTTTTTACCCCATCTGTCTAAAGCTCGGGAATCCCTGTCTGAGGGGGTGGGATTCTTTGCTGTAGTTGCATTTATTCCTTTAGATCCTTGGGAGATGACCTCTGGGTCAGCAGTAAGATTTTTGAAGAGAAATTTGTGAGAGTCAGGGACTCTGTAGTACCTGCCAGGTTTCCTTGGAGCAGGGGGTAAAGTATCAGGAGTTAGACTGGATTCCATAAAGACATCATCCACATCCAGAACAGGAGGGATAGCTAAGGGTCTGTGCTGTGGTAAATCTAAAAATTACCTGAGTCTCTTTTTGGACTGAGGATAATCCTGGCATTCCCAATGAAAATACTCTCCCAAAGTATGTAGGGTTTCACCAAAAGAAAAATCCTCTGGAGGGGAGGCAAAAGGAATGGATTCTTCTGCATCTGAATCCTCATAGGCAGATACGGGCATGTCTTCATATTCAGAAACCTCAGAGTCTTCGGACTCTTGGTCACATAAAGCTGCTGGGGACAAGTCTCTTTTTCTTTTAGTAGGGGAAGGCTGGCTTCCCCTAATCAGCATGATCATGTCTTCTGCCATTTTAAGCATCTGAGATTGTGGCAAGAAAGCAGGCGCTTGAGTTTAGGTCATCTTTTTTTAGGCTTAGCTCGTACTCTTGGCCTTAGAAACTCAGTAGTTTTAGAAAGAATTGAAGATGCGAAAGAAGTCGTCGGTTTGTGTCAAATATCAGTAGTGCGAAGAACTTCCTCAGAAGCCAGTGCTTGCACAGCGGCTCCGGACCTATCCAAGGTAGAGACATCCACAAGTTCCGTAGTCAAAGAAGAGTCTCACGGCATACTGTACTCCGAACAGGTTTCGGTAGCAGCCTGCAAATCCATCAAAGTGGGCATCAGGGACTGCGAAAGTACCATCAAACTGGCGACTAGCTTAACGGAAGCGTTGTCTGCAGTTTTGGACCTGTGTGGTCTGTCTCTGTCTTTATCCTTACATTTTTTCGGAAGATCGGCAGTCGGATGGCTTACCAAAGCCATTTCGGAATACAGAGATCGAGAACAAAAGTATTTAGCTACAATAAGGTCCGACGATGAATAGTTTGGGTGTTTAACAAAGCACAAAACCAACAGCGAGGTACATCGTGGTCTGGGCTTAAACAGGTGATGTAATAAGAATGGAAATCTTGGTGTGGTATTTGCTTTCCACAGGAGAGACCATTGTTAACTTTTTCTGATATCGGTTAGAGCAAGAAAAAAAGGATCCCCAATGGGGTACTTAGCTTTAGAAGACTTCAGGATGATTCATTTTCAGAAATGAAAACTCAGGTAGCGGCCAACCGGCACTCATGCAAACTACTTCTGCTTTGGGCTCCTCGGCAATAAAGACTGATGTAATGGCGTCGGCTGCCTGTTTGTATACCCCTGACGACCTAACGTCAGTCCTGAAACGACAGCAACTGACGCAGAAATACTAAGCCTCTGGTATTCGGGCCGACTGAGGGCTACCCCTGGCAGGATAACCCAAGTGTGATGGCTGCAACAGTGAAACACGAAGAACATCATTTCATCTTTGGTTTATGTACAAAAAAGGCCTGTTTTTGTTGTACTTCACAATCCGTTCCAAGTGTAGATTGGCAAGCTTTAACACAACTATTTTCTCCCTTATGGTAAACGTTTCTGATTCTTAGACCACTTCACTGCTGTGGTTTAGCATTAGCGGAGGCCTCAGTGTGGAGGATGATCTGAAGGGCAGAGCAGCATGATAATGTGGCAGTCCAGGCGTGTGGCTACTGTTAATTGGCTGTGTGCTTCCTTCAGATATGTGAGTGGTTCCCAATTTACACTGCCAAGCAAATCAGAGAATCACTCTGTCATTTCAAATATTACTGTTGAAAGAAAAAATTAAACACGCTCAAAAGGCAGAAGTCACCCATTCAACCCTATGCAAGCAACTGTGGTGTAGGTATGTTCAGCACAGACATGGGAGTCGGGGGCACTAGTGTATTGATGTGTGTGATGTGTATCAGTAGGTGGTCTGAATTTGTATCTGTTGGAGCATGTGTGTAGGTGAATGGGTGTTTCCATCACTGTGATCAATTGGTGGGAGGGATTTGTTTGCTGATAGGGGTGTGTGTGTGTGTGTGTGTGTGTGTGTGTGTGTGTGTGTGTGTGTGTGTGTGTGTGTGTGTACGTGTGTCCATGGATGGGGACCTGAAAGCATCTGTGTGTAAGTGTATTGGGCAGTGCCTTTGCAAATGCAATGCATGGAATGCCGAGAAAACTATCATTGTCAGGTCTGGCAGTGCTAGTTTTGGGTAGAGTGTGAGTCAGAGACATACTACTTTGAATCACATTTTCTCGTTGTGGCAACTGCACTAGCTACAGCTGGTAATTACCGCAAGTGAGGAGACCTTTTCTGAATGCTAGGGAAGGTTTCTCTTTCTGGAATTCTAACACTGCATTTTAAAAAGAAAATAAATCTGTTATTTCTTTTTTTTCCAGACTGGTTATCCGTTTTGTTTTTAATCTCAACAGGTTTTACAAAGTAGTTGCTAAAAAGAAATTAAAAAGTAATTTCCATGGAAGTTGATGGCATCTGAAGTGGGCCCAGAGAAGCAGCATTTAATGTTGCTGTCACTGGAGGAACCGAGTCACAGGACTGCTGACCAGTCTCCTCTTAGTATACTGAGAAAAAATACAGATAAAAAAACATTTACTATATAAATAGAAAAAAAATTCTCTTAAATAGACTATAGTTTCTTGTTCACTGGTACTGACAAATTCATAAAATCTATAAAATAATGTATATAATAATATATTTTTTTAAGTTTTGCTTAGCTGGTTATAATAGTGCATTAATAGTATTAGAGCTCCCTCTATTGGCACCTGCTGACTGAAATAAAGAAAAATTTCTTGATAAAAAAATTACTATTTTTTCTTCTTTCTATTCATATTGTATAAGCCAGAAGCAGTAAAATATAAAGGTACACATATTTGTAAGTTGAAGTAAACTAAGAAAAATGAACGATCCCACAGAGCATTTAAACATCAATGTGAATGTGAAAAAAAAGATCACAAATCCATAGCATACTGAGGCATAGATATAATGTAAGAAAATATATGAGCCTGCAGCACTCTGGGACATAAGTATGAATGGATTATAAGTTCCAGAATATGCGAGTTAAGAAAGCTGAGATGTGACTGCATAAGTGTGTTAAAGAAAGGTAAAAATCCCCAGGTAATTTGATAATCACATCGCCACAGTGGTCAGGAAATCCTTCTACGTGGCACACCTTATCATAAAAGGTTTCTCATCCAGAAAAAAAGAGGTCATTTTTCCCCTCCAGTCATCACACATTAAACCCATTATTGAGTACAATGCCCCTTTTGGTATGTACCTCACACGACATCTACAACAACTGGAAAGGCCGCAGAAATACCTCACAAAGAAAATTACTGGCCTCAAACAGATGCCCTATGCAGACCGTCTCAAAAAACTCCAGCTTTATTCCATCCCATATCGCCAACTCAGAGGCAATCTCTGCCTAACATACAAAGCTATGTCAAATCCAGAGCTGTTGGACATGCTCCACTTAAAGAAATCCCAATCCCGCCAAGCTACATGCTCTAGGGACCTAAACCTTATCACCACAATAAACATAACATGCTGGAGGGATAGATTCCTGTCCCAGAGACTTCCCATACTTTGGAAAAGACTACCTGTGTCAAACAGAGCTCCTCATTAGCACTCTTCAAGATAAATCTTGATGATTGGCTGGGAAATAGGAAATTCACCCCAGGGATCACTTCTGTGGCTCTACTTGACAGAGGCACAGGAAAATAATTTTCTTGGGTGGCGAAAGCCAGGGTACCTTTTTGGCTAGGTTTGTATAGGACCTAGGGCCAATAGCCTAGTACCTATATATGAACCTATGAATATCTGTAACTGTCTTTGATAAAATAACTGATAGGGGTCTGAAGTAAGGCCAGGTACCTGTCACTGCCCACATCTGTCCCATTTTCCTGACTGCAGTGCTGGAATGAATTTTTGGGGGTCACAGCAGAATGACAAGAAAGGTGTGAAGTGGTAAAGGCTAGTTGAAATCCCATCCAGTGTCACTGCACTGCACAATGGCAAATTTTACCACTTACTGTTTCATTTTCTGGAACACCTTTTAGTCTACATGACTAACTAGTTTACCAAGCGCCAAAAGTTCAACAAATTATTTTTAGCATATACTGCATACAGAGGGAGTCAGTTGTCTTGCTTTATTTGTGTGGGACACAAAACCTCCTGAACTCAGAGCCTAGACTTGATAAGAAAAGGAAGGTAAACCCCTGGCAAAGAGAGGGCTTTGAGCTTGCTTACATACTTTTAATCAGATGAACTTCTGATTAAAAATTGTATTGCATGAGGGAAAGAGCCTTATCTAAGACCTTCCCCATTGAGAAGTACATGCTTAGCTCTGTGACAGACTTCATGTAGTCAAGCTTTGGTTGGCTTTTACCAGCTTCACCACTGAGGAGGAGTACAAGGGACAATGAGCCTGAGCACATACTTCCTGCAGCTCTGAGTGAAATTCTCGTTTTGTTCTCTCCTTTAGTATGACTGTACAATTAGCATTGGAGGAGTTAAACCAAAATGTGCACTTCTCAGGGGAACAATGACCTGTTTAGTGCATATGTGGCACCCAGACAAAACTTGCAAGTTTATAACCTGCTGGAGAAAGTATACCAAACAAGATGGGGAAATGCAATGTCCTGAAGAAGGGACGTTTGAGCTAGGTAAGCCTAGGTATTTTAGAAAATATTTGAGTCTTGAGGTTCAATGGTACCTTCAGATCAACAGGCAGCATTTTAGGTTAACATTAGGATGTACTAAATGAAGATGAGAATCTGTTATCAGGGAACTATGAAATAAAAATTATGGGAAAATTAAAGGAAAATAAGACATACCAGAATAAATAAATAAATAAAACTTAAAAAGGAAGCTCAACGTGATAATGATCAGACAGTAAAAATTGAAGAAATCCCATCTCCTCTTTCTCCTCAGACAGATACATTTGTATGTTGGGACATAACTCGCAATATACAAAACAACTACAGGAAGGACAACAGGAAGTAGCTTCTGTGGACAGTGATTTCCATTCACTGGCAGCTGCAAGACCACATCCTATAAAGTTTGCAACAACAGCATGCAGGGATCTTACAGACTGACATGATCAAGTACCTGCTTTACCTAATACTGAACCAAAAGGATCTCAACAGAATTTTAACTATCCTTGGATATTGTTTTTCAACAAATTAGCAATTAAGGTACAAAGGCCAATGTAATATTCTCAGGAACTGCAAGAAAGCACAACCACATACTATAAAAGACAGTCATAGCATCCTTTACCCAGTGTGACTGCCCCAAAATATTGGGCATTATTTTTGACCAAACTGCCTATTTGCATACCCATGAAGAATTAAGATTACAAAAATACTAATACAGCTTAAATAGCTTACAAAATATCCAACATTTTAATTCAAGGCGCTATACAAGCCACACTGTACTAATAGTTTTAACACCCTGACTCTTACACTCAGCACTTTCCCCACAACACATACATAATTCAAAGAAAAATAAAATCCTGATTTATGTATTTGTACATAACCAAGAGTACCATTCCACTACCATTCAAAACATTACTTGGCTTTCCATCACTTTAAGAGCAACTTTCCTGATAAAATTCTTTACTACAAACTAACTTATGAATCATACTGTCTCCCATTAAGTAATAAAGTTCATATCTACCACACTGACCACTCTCAGAAAGCAGCTATACAACTAACTAGACCTCCCCTCAATTTACGTGGAATTGATATTTTTTTCTCCATACCTGCCACTGAATGCTGGAACACCCTCCCTGACGGTATATGTTAACTTACTGACTTTTGGCTGCTCTGTAAAGAGCTTAAACTCAGTCTAACAAAACAATCAAAATGCACTTGTTTCATTGACAATGGCAAATATGTACACCATTTTCAGTTTTGTCCAATCCATTTTTTTTATCCAACAACAAATACAGCTTCTTCGTTCTACCAGTATAAAAATAGTGTAAATCATGTCCACTTTACATCAACATTGTATACAAGCTGTAAGTAATTTGATCTTAAAAGCATTGACTTTAATTGTATGTATCAACCATACTTATCTTTATTACTACATTATTTGCAGATGAAATTCACAAACAAACTCGCAAACTTACAAACTCGCCTCTCTGTGAGCATCACTGCATCACCTAAAAAAGCCAAATGGCTACCCATAAAACAAAGGATCCCAACTTGGCAATCTGTTCCAACTATTCCAACTCCACAAATTTACTGCCCTTGCAACTAGAAAAAAAACACTCTTCATATAACCCAAGATACTACGCACAAACCACACAAACTCTCGTTATCCCTAGAAAACAAACTCCACAGCACTACACATGCTTTCTTCCTCTCGGGCACCTCCTCTTTGGCAAGCTCTCCCCATTGACATTAAGGAAATCAACACTTACTCCAAATTCAGAAAGCAACTCAAAAGCACTTTTTTATCCAAACCAAACGCTCCTGCTTCAACACAACACATACTGACTAACCAATCTCCTTTCTGAGTCTCTTCTCCTGTCCTCTCTCAGGATTCACTGAAGACTGACCTTCTTCAGAAACTAAGGTATATACTATAGCAATAACCCACGCCTGGGTGTGGGTAATGCAGGATTTACCCACAGTTGGTGTGGTTTGGTCCCGAGGGCGAAGCCCGAGGGACCAGACAAAGACAACCGTGGGTAAATCCTGCATTACCCACACCCAGAAGTGGGTTATTGCTATTATACTATGACATTATTTAAGAAAAGAAATAATTACTTTTCTTAAATAATGGCATTGTATAATGCCTCTTTGCTGCCCTTCCGCAGCTGTCTGGTATCCGCGGCAGTTCTGATGTACTGCGCATGCCTACGCAGTACATCAGAGCTGTGGCCAAAAGCAACGGAGAAAGCAAGATCTCCATTGCTTTTACTGTTTCGCTATGTTAAATGGGTTTAACATAGCGAGACAGCTTTAAAATAAGCAACGGAGATTTCCGTTGCTTATTTTAAAGCTGTCTCGCTATGTTTAACCCATTTAACATAGTGAGACAGGTTTAAAAAAAAGCAACGGAGAAAGCAAGATCTCCGTTGCTTTTTACACACTGTGTCGCTATGTTAAAGGAGTTTAACATAGCGAGACAGCTTTAGAAAAAGCAACGGAGATCTCCGTTGCTTTTTTTAAACTTGTGTTGCTATGTTAAACTCCTTTAACATAGCGAGACAGTGTTTTTAAAAAGACTTATACTAATGGAAAAAGTCCGGGTGACCGGACCTTTTTCCATTAGTATAAGTCGATTTACAATGTGCACGCTGGCCAATCAGCGTGTACGTTTTGGAATATTAATGGGGGGGTCATGGTATAATGTACGTTACACTCTGCTTAATTGTACACTACACTCTGCTTGTCCACTAGAACTTTATTTCTCTGTAGTACACTATATTGTTATAAAACTTCAACATGAATGTTAATTGTTATTCTTTGTATTACACAATGTTACTTGATTATGCATCAATGCCTTTCGACCTGGTTCATAACTGAAAAGGGTCTTTGGACCAGCTCACTCACCTGGTTAGCAAATTCAAATAAATAAATGAATGAAAACAGGCACACACACACACACACACACACACACACACACACACACACACACACACACACACACACACACACACAAAGAGAATGAGCGAGCGAGAGAGAGATGCACATACATGTATACATACATAAACAAATGAACCACTTTACACAGCCTCTTATACAAAAAGATTCAGAAACAACAGAAGTTACACCCCATCACAGGAACTGTAGCATCAGCACAGGATGGAACAACTGTCATACCTCATTAGGGAACCAGTATAAAAATAAAATAAATTAAGCAGATGGCAGATCTGTCTGCATAGGATGCAGTAACTGGAGTGTTTAAATAAGGAGGAAGCAACATTAGATCAAATGGAAGCTGACTCAGATAATGAGGAGTCTGAAAATGACAAAACTAAAATAAAGACTATGCAATCACAAGGAGCTAAATAAACTGGGCCTACTAACTACATTAAGGAAAAAAATGAGAAGATTTAAAAGAATTAATTCAGCATTTAAGAGAAATGTTGGACCATGAAGGCAACCAAGATGAATGCATTATCCTTGGTTGACTACAGATCTCAGGAGTTTAATAAAGGGAATTCCAGAAGTAACGGAGGAGCTTAAAAATTCAAAGTTCTTCAAACTATAATAAACTCTTACGATCCCTTTTGGGTGTAGACATGACTCAGTTATTTAGGGTTATACTGCCAAAAGATACCAGGAAACTGTTTTTAGAAAAGGTAGGATGGATAGAAACAAATCGAGAATAAAAATCATAGTGGACTCAATTAAAGATTTGCACACACAAGACAAATTGGTCTATAATACACCTGGGCAAGCAAGATGAGGATCAAAACAGTACGGACTCTTTGAACAGGGTATAGACAGTGCTCCACAATTATTCAGGTATTGCAAACTACTACCTTAGTGACTCCTCACTCTATAAATACAGCTTCTGTACAGGGACTAAAATTAAGGAACACTTCTTGCAAGTAGCAGTAGGCTAGGAAGATAATGCATTACCAGTTGCTAACCACTGTAAAGTATGATAGAAAAGGAAAGGGACTCCAATGAAAGAAACCTATTAACACAACAAATTCAGCATTATTCTCTCACAAGAATAAAGGGAGCAGAGCCATAGCTGCCTCATGTAGCACACAGTGCTGGTCCCCAATATAGTGTCTCACCCCATAGGAGTAAAAAAAAAAAAAAAAAAAAAGATTTTGGCTCCTACTGAAGCAAGCCAATTGGTTCTTTTAATTTTCTTTTTTTTTAATTGCAGCAAGCAAATCAGCTTGCTACAACTTAACTCACGCACAGAGAGCTGAGGTGCCAGTACTGAAAAAATACAATGCAGGAACTGAAACTGGAATGATAAAATCTGCGTTAATTGGAAAAACCCAGAACAGTAGAAGGAACAGTCCATCTTCACACTTACAGGGTGGTCAAGGTACTACTAGCCAAGTTTCTGTGGCCACCATCTTCTCCAAGCTAGCCATACAATGACATTTCTAACCACTTTCCCAATCTGTATCACAGCTTTAGCTCTTTGTTAGTCCCGTTAAAGAACAGATTGTTTTTCTTTTAAGCTCATATTCAAGATAATGTGCTAAAAATATTTTTTGTTGGAATTATGTGGTACAATTTATTATTCCTCTAATGGAGTATATTTAGAAGTTCAGTATAAAATTAACTTTCTGCACTGACCTTGTTAGTTGAAAACCCTCTGATTACAAAAGCAGACATCAGTCAACCCATTTCAGCAAGAAATCCTTCAGTCTGTTTCTCCCTTTCATAAAGACACCACATTCAAACAGGATGGGCAAAATACATGCACCACTTCTGGTAAAGATAAATGAGGATACCAGAAAGTTCTTACTTTGAATACAATACCCTCTGTACATAGAAGCAGAGGAATGAGTTAGTCTAATTATTAGGGTCCATATTAGATGATCGAACTTCCAAAAGTTTGACTGTCATATTGTCAGCACCATATGATCAAACTTTTAAAAGTTTGAATATAAAAAAAAAACATAAATAACCTACCTGAATGTTTTAAGCAGAGGGGCGAGCCCCCCCCCCTGTGCCCCCTGAGATTGCACTACAGTGCAGAAAAGGGAAATCTTCCCATTCTGCCTAGTACGGAGATCTCTGTTAGAACGTTCAAACTTTCAAAAGTTCGATCATATGGTGTCGACCATATGAAACTCGAACCTTTGAAAGTTTGATCAACTAATTATACATTTATTTGAACAAGAAATAATACCAAGTCACAGTCCATGTAAAACTTCTTTTGCACCTATTATGAAACCTATAAATTTGTGCTGGATCTATAAGCAATAAAAATGATAAGACTTAGTTTCCCAGTTGTTCCAAGGGTAGCTACTCTTCTCCCATGTATTCCATGAAGGGCTTGCTACATTATCATTGACGGATCTGTGTTCAGCTTTCTTTTCTATTCTTACTCATTTATCTTGGTTATCTCTCTGTTTTTACTTACAAACTATATTTAGACAAGGCTACTTCAGGAGTACACTGAATCTCCCCTATCTTTTCTCAAAGCTTAAAGGTTGACCAGAATGCTATTTCTTCTGTGAGTCGTTTTATTCTTGCCCGTTGCATCAATGACATGCTTTTGGCATTCCCTTCCTTTAGCATGTTTCAAGTTCGAGACGAGGTTGAACGTCTGGGGGCTCTACCTAGACGTCAAATGGCTACAAAAACATATTCAGGTATGTTAAGTATTCAGAATGACAAAATTAAAGATTCTGAGTGCGTAGAACAGGTCGCTGGGGGTGAGTCTCATTTTCACTTTCCCGGCAAGAAAAAATCTTTTGACAATCCTGGCCGTCTGTTGAAAGACCATTGTGGGGGTATGAGAATGACTGGCAATGAATGTTTAGAGAACTTTTTAGCAGATGATTTTGAATTTTGTACCATCAATAATCAACCTGACAGAAGGCACGAAAGACGACCTAGTAGCCGGTCCAAGGGAAATCTCAAAGATATTATTTTCAACCTGGGGAAGAAGTTATTGACTATTAAAAGCATTAAAATAGACAATGCTTATTTGACCAGCTGTTTAACTTTAAAAATAGTTCCCAAAGGGCTTCGGTTTTTCAAACTACCCTTGGGAATTGAATATAGTGACAATACTAAAATTGTTTTTAATAAATTGTTTGATGGGTATGGGTTTGATTATATGAACTTGTTAATTAAGATTAATGATGAAAAACTGTCTTTTTTAGTTAATGAGGTGGAGAAAATGAACAACAAAATTATTAATGATGTTTCTTTCTCCCAATGGAATGAGTTATATAACAAACAATTTACTACAGCTGAGCAAAAAGCTAAAAACAGTTTCTCCAGGAAATGTAGGAAAATTTCAAGGGATTTAGAAACCTATCAGAATAATAGAGCTTATGTTTGGCCTATAGATAGGAAAGAAACGGGGGGAGGAAGAAATGTGTTCCAGGGAGATAGACAGATGGATTATGAGTCAAATTTTCAATGGAGGAGATTCTTTCCCGCCCCCAAAAAACAACACCCAACAGGAGATGGTAGTTATTGACCAAACAGACCATAGAGCCTTCATTGAAGGGGTGGAGAATTTTTTTGGTTATAAAGAAGGGGGGATCTCCCCACACTCTGTTTTAGATGTTTTAAATGTTTCAACTCAGGATGTGTTTAATGACATTTCTCATCATGAGATCAATTTTGAGAAGAAAAAAAGATCATCCATTAGTATCATGGGTTTAATATATTTAACTATACAGATCTTAATATTACACATGAAATGTTTCAGTTATTTACGAAGGGAACCAAATTCATTCCCACCATGCATTTCAATCTAGTTGATGTTATAAAAGAGGTCAAGTTGTATTGCAGGCGGTTGAATTTAGCCTTACAATTTAAACAGGTTACTGAAGACCAAAATAAAACACTCAATACTAAAATAGTGAAAAGGAGTACCTACATTCCAGTTCCCCATCCACAGGTGTTGAATTTTGAGAAAATGGTTTGTCAAGATTTATATAGTTTTACAAAAATCAAGAAGAAAGACCATTTTACAAAAATCAAGAAGAAAGACCATTTTAATGAACATGTTGATAATTTAACAGGGGAGGAACGTAAATGTTTGGACCTTTTCATTTCTAATGGGGATATTCGAGTTATGAAGCCTGATAAAGGGGGCGGGATAGTGTTATTCAAAAATATTGATTACACCAATGCAATGACTAATATTATTCTACAATCTGGTAACTACAAGTTGGTATCATTGAATGAAATTAACGTAGGACACAAAAGGATAGATTTAGCCATTGAAGAATATTTTTTGGACCGGAGGATTACTAAGGACATTTATGACTTTCTAAGGGTTGAATTTCCTATTTTGGCCATGATTTTTGGTATACCCAAAGTTCATAAATGTATTTCCCAGCCCCCTTTCAGGACTATAGTCTCTGGCAGTCATTCCAAGACCTACCCCATTGGGGTTATTATTGACAGGTGGACCAAACCGGTATACGAAAAAATACCACATCTTATCAAGGATTCCTGGTCATTTTTGTGCTGATTGACATCAGATTTGTGGAGAAAGGGTTTAATTTTTATGACCATCGATGTGGTTGATCTCTTTTCTTGTATCCCGAGAGACACAGGTCTTGATTTTTTTAGTAATAATCTGAGGCAACATTCAGACTTCAATTGGAACCATATCTGTCTTATTGTGGATATGATGTCACTTGTTTTGGATTATAATTTCATTCAATTTGAAGGAGAATATTATAAACAAAAGAGAGGGGTGGCGGTGGGCGCTTCTTGTGCCCCCATTTTCGCCAATCTCGTGATGCTGGAGTGGGAAACGAAATTTTTGTTTCCTAGCAAATTTTTTTCCATTATAGTGTTTTACACCAGGTATTTGGACGATTTATTTATTTTATGGAATGGTCCAACTAACAGTATTCCCCTTTTTATTGATTATATTAATCAAACCACAGATTTTTTGAGGTTTACTCATCAGTTTGACACTTGTGGAATTGCTTCTTTGGACCACTTTATTAGTCACTCAGAGGAAGGGTTTGTCTCCCGTATTCATAGGAAGGAGACATTTTCCAATGACTATTTACAATATAGTAGCAACCACCCCAGACATGTTTTTAAGAATGTTTTTAAAGGACAATGCATCAGGGCAGCCTGTATGTCTTTGAACAGAGAGTTAATGTGTAGTGAACTTGAATTTATTAAATCTATGTTCTTCGATAGGGGGTACCCTAGTTTACTTTTGGATGATATCACACAGTATGTCAAAGGTGAATGGGGTAATAAATATCCTCCTATTTTGAGTGTGGGTTCCCTCAACAAGAGTAGGGAGTAGGGAGTAGGGAGTAAGGTTCAAACACAGTAAATAGGCACAGAGTGTGTGTTCTAACTTATTCACCTTTTGTTCAATATATCAAAAACATTATTTGTGAGCATTGGAGGTTGATTTGTGTTGACAAAGATCTAGAAGGTATTTTGGGAAAGAGACCTAGTTTTGCTTTTAAGACTGGACCCAATATTAAGAGTTTATTTGAGATGAGGACACTTATTAAACATAAATATGGAGGGACAAGGAAATGTGGGTGCTTTAGGCAGTGTGATGCCATTAGGGAAGATGAAGGTGTTAGGTTGGCAGATTTTAACAGGACATATGTGAAATGCACAGCAGGGAATTGTAACACTTCTAATGTAGTTTACATCGCGACATGTTTGGCCTGCCCTGCTTACTACATAGGGAAAACTGAGAGGCATTTTAGAAAATGTATTTATGAACACCTTTATAAGATAAAAAAGAAAGATTCTAAGAATGCACTTTATAGACACATCTTTTCTTATGGCGATACGTACAGGTTTAAATTTTCGATTATTGATACTGTGGATGTTTCTCCTTTTGGGGGTAATTGGAAAGCCTTGCTTGCTATGAAAGAAGCTAAATGGCAAATATTAACGGATGCTACACGATTTCCTGGAATTAATGATTTTATTAGCATTAAGCCTTTCTTAATTTTGGCCTGAAAGATAGATATATATACACATGGTTCTACTTTACATAACCGACACTGCAAAACACCGACAACACAAACATCGACACCACATAATCGACAAACCAGAAACACGAAACCTCACATGCCCGACAAACAAATAACCGACGGTCCACAAACACGAAATCTCATACGCTGCACACACCACAATAACAACAATCAACTAACAAAACACATCCCCTGTCCAAAAACCACACACACAACACAAGCACACCAAAATCCTCACAAACCCACACTAAACCTCACATACACAACTATCTACAACCCTAACCCAAACCCTTACCCTAAGGTCCGTCGCTATCGCACACTCAGCTAACCAGCGCCTAACCCTAACTCACTTAACCCCTAACCCAAAAATACTTCTACCCCACACTTACCTAACACGGGCCCGACCCCTCACTCACTTAAGCTGCCCCTAACCCAACCAGTCTCACTACCGCAGACTTACCTAACTCGCCCTAACCCTAACTCACTTAACCCGCCCTAACCCAAAAATACTACTACAAGACACTTACCTAACATGGGCCCTAACCCTAACTCACTTAACCCGCCCCTAACCCAAACACTATCACTACCGCACATTTACCTAACCCGCGCACTGACCCTAAATCACTAAACCCACCCCTATCCCCACAGACCGTCAATATCCACACTTACCTTACTCGCACCCTAACATCCGTCACCACCGCATACTTACACAGCCTTTTTCCAAGTCACTATCCCCGGCGTCGGTGTTTTGATCCGTAGCGTCGGTCTTCCGGATTGTCGATCTTCTGGCGCTCGCAAATTCATTGTCGGTGAAAGCAGCTGTCGGTTATGTAAAGTAGAACCATACACATACATATATTTTTTACTGGAGTATATTTTTATTGGAGTATATTATCAAGTATTAACTATTAAGTATTTAATTACTGTATTTAGTAATTTTGTTCACAAAGTCATAAAATATTACACAATTTTTTATTTTATATTTACATTTATATTTATATTTATATGTACATTTCGCCTTTCATAATTTTTTTGAATCATAGGAGGTTGTTGATGCTGTGGGTCAAGTAGGATACTGTCTTTATTATGATTGTTAAACACAGTATTTCTCACAATGGAGCTATGAGGGTATGTTCCTTTAAGTGTATTTTGTATTTTTGGTGCCAAAAAAGGTTTTTAAATGAAGTAGCTACCACTGTTTGGGGTTCTGAGGAAGTCTGTACTATCAGATGAAAGCGCTTAACCCCATGTTTTTGGATTTATTCATTGTCTCGTTGTTTATCCAATAAATTTTTTTATCCCTGGACAAGCTGTGGATCCTTTGAGCTGACTGTGTGCTGGTTGGAATTTTGGGTTTTGTTTATGTTCATTTTGGAATATTTAGACAAGGCTACTTCAGGAGTACACTGAATCTCCCCTATCTTTTCTCAAAGCTTAAAGGTTGACCAGAATGCTATTTCTTTTGTGAGTCGTTTTATTCTTGCCCGTTGCATCAATGACATGCTTTTGGCATTCCCTTCCCTGGAATCATAACAGAAAAACACCATCCATTTTATTATTTCTTTACCTAGAAGGAACACAGGGTGTTCTGAGATAGCATGCAATTGCATCTGCCCTTAGTACATTATAGGGTAAATGACATTTCTGCAGGTGAATGCTCCATTTCTGTTAATTGAATTAGTGCTAAGCTGAAAGTCCTAGAACCCACTACCATTTCCAAAATGAGAACATTACTAAGTTTAGCTATCTGTTTGCTTTCTTCAGTGGATTCTAGTAAATGCCAGTCTAATAAAACATTTACAAATCTGATATGTCTGGACACTCCAGAGCCAATTCCATGGACATCAGAAACTGAAGGTTCCTTGATGACACTAAAACTACAACTCTGCAAGATCTTAACATAACAGTTGATGTCCTACTTTTCACTGTTGTAATGTTCTTTATATTTAGGATATCCTGCCACGGATAGCCTAACTTATAGCCAGCAAACCAAAGCCTTTACACCTTCCCAGCATCATACGTCAGAGGTATGTCCTATTTGCAAAGCATAAGGTACATATGTGATGTATGGACACCTAATCCTCAGAAGTGAAGTGCCCTGGGAGAACCTGAGCTACTCAGGTGAAACAACATATCCATCCATGAAGGGAAACAAAAGAAGATAAAGATGCATGAGGACACCCCTTGGTAAGCAATAAGTCAACAGAAAAATAAAAGTGGATAAGGGGGAGGGACAGAATACTGCAACAGTGAGATATAGGACACATACTGTCAGATCTTACACAACTGTACCATGCTCTTCCTTATCACTGTTGCAGTATTCTTTATACCAGGAAGAGGAGAAAAGCTACTGGACTGTATAGGAGGAGGAAGGCAGAGAACAGCCCTCCACAAGCCCATAAAGAATAGCTCTAGCAAATCCTGCCCTGGCCCTGAAAATGATACCCAACTTTTAATGCTTGGTAATACTGTGGAAAGAAGACCAAGTAGCAGGTTTCAAGATGGATATAGTATCCAGAACTTTGAAAAAAGCACTGTCCTGGTAGAAAGAGCAGAAACAGAAGCACTGTCCTGGTAGAAAAAGCTGAAACAGAACAGGAAATCTGCTTTCCATGAAAAGAATAACAAAAGCAAATGGACTTAGAGATCCAGAAGGAAATGGTTTGCTTAGACACTGCCAAACCCAACTTCCTGGCATGAAAGGAAACAAAAAGTTTCTCAGATTTTCTGATAATTTTTGTCTTACCCAAGTAATATCTGAGCTGTCTATGTAAATTCAAAGTATGTAATACATTCTCACTCACAGATTGTGGAGAATGAAAAAATGAGGGAAGATGAGTAGACTGATTCAAGGACAAATCATTAACCACCTTGGTCATAAAAAGAAGGATTAGTACAAAGAGACACATTGTTTTTGTGAAAAAACAGAAAAGACAGAACCAACATGAGGGCTTGGAGTTCAGAAATTCTCTTGGCAGAAGTAAGAGCCACCAAAATACAGTCTTCCAAGTACAATGTTGCAGGGAAGAAAAGGCAGGCTCAAAAGGGGACTGAGTCAATTTTCAAGCATCCCAAGGAGGAGGAATAGGTTTTCTTTGGGAGCTGATATGAAGGACACCTTTTAGAAATTGTTTGACTTCACAACTAGAAGCCAGAGGTGGACTCAAAGGCAGACAGGCAGAAATGGCTGACATATGAGTTATAAAAGAGGAATGCAAACCAGTATTGAGCAATTCACACCAATAAGAAAAGACATTATGGACACCCACAGATAAAGGGCTCTGATCAAGCTTGAGACAACAAAGAAATACCTTCCATTTTGTGGTTCTGATGAAGTCTGTGTATGTTAAGGATGAAAGTGTTTAACCTGATTCTAGTTTTATATTATGTGGAACTTTAATAAATTGATGGCATAAAGCATTGTGGTACATTAGTTTTTACAGTGGTTGTATCGTGGGCACTTTACAGACGGCACATTACGTGAACTCCGTATTTTTGGGTTATTATTTTTTTATTAGAGCTGCACATTCACATGTTCTTCCTTCTTGTAGCCGCATAGGATTTTTTACTAGTGTTTTTTGGCCTCCTGCAAAACCTGAAGCACAGCCTCAAAAAATTGGTGTCTGAAGGTAATCAAAACCCTATCACCCAAAGTGCCATCTGAATTGTGGACAAGTGAGGGTGAATGAGAGACCCCTTGTCTTGTGTGAAAAGATCTATCCTGTGAGGTAACTTGTGATGACTGTTCCTGGCCAGGTGGAATCAGTGTTGTGTGGGTCGAAGGGGAGTCACCAGCAAGATTGTGGGTATGTCCCACATGACCTTGTACAAGACCCTTGGAAGTAAAGGAAGAGAATGATAGGCATACAGGAACATTGCCTTCCAAGAAAAAGACATGGCATTCACTTTCCAAGCCAGAGGATTTGGAACATTGGAACAGAACCAAGGAATTTCTCCATCAAGAGAGGAGGTAAAATATCTAATTGAAGAGTTCCACATTAATGGACAATATCCAGAAACACCTCTCTGTGAAGCATCCATTCGAGAGGATGTGTTTTGGGCCTGTTCAGAGTGTCTGTCAATAGACTGTGCTCTGGAGGGATGTAAACTACATGAAGACCCAAGTGATGGTAGGTTGCAAAATCCCAAGATTGAAGAGCCAGCCAGTAAAGAAGGTAAGACTTTGTGCCCCCCTGGTTGTTGATGTAACATGACTGTAAGTAAAAACCTTTAGAGGACATGGAACTCAAAACAAGTGAAAGCACTAAAGAGCTAGGATTAGAGCCCTCATCTCTTTGATATTGATGTGGTCTGACATCTGCTGATGGGACCAAAGATCCTGAATTTTCAGGTTGTTGGAGGAATCTCCCCAACCTTGATCAGAAGCATCCATGGACAGCTCCTGAGGAGAAAGAGGAACCTGAAAATGCAGACCTGGATTTAGGGAGATCTGTCAAATCCACCAGTGAAGTCTGAATTTGAGATAGGGTAAGAGAGACTGGAATCTCAAGAGGATGGCAGTGCTGGATCCAAGCAGACTTGAGATTCCTCTGAAATTTAAGGAGCCATGGGAATGATGGATGCCATGAACCACAAGGCTCAGAGAAATTCCCTTGCAGGAAGAAATAGAAGAGGAAGAAGAGACTGGAAAGAAGTCATCAAAGAAAGGATTTTGGTAGGCAGAAGAGAAGCCAACATTGGGATAGTCTGAATCCTACAACTCAAAAACACTTGGTCTCGAGAGGTAGTCAACACAAGACTGAGTGTGAATCTCACTCTGGGCAGGAGAATCATGGTGAAATGTAGATTCTCAAGCAGAGTCTTCTGAGAGGGGGATGAATCAGAAGGTCTTCCAGATAGGCAAATATTTGAATGCCCTGAAGTCTGCAATAAAGCTGTCACAGGGGCCAGACATTCAGTAAATACCCTTGGAGCTATAAAAAGACCAAATGGCAAAGAAGAAAACTGATAATGAGAAGAAAAAATGGTGAACAGGAATATGGAATTAAGCTTCCTACAAATCCAGGTATACTATACAAGCCTGGGGAAGTAAAAGATAGAAAAGGGCCTGAAGAGACATCCTGAAGGAAGAAACCTTGAGAAAGGTGATGGGCCACCAAAACCCCTCCTTCCTGGGAACCAGAAACATTCTGGAATAAAAACCTGTTCCCTATTGAGATAAGGGAACAGGTTATATGGTTCCCTGTTCCACCAGATCCTGCAGGACCAGAGGAAAATGATAAAGTTGGCAAAGAAGATACTGAGGAAGAACAGAAAATTGAGGAAGGGACTTCCAAGTCATAAAATACCCATGTTGGATGATGGAGACAACAAAGGCATCAAAGGGAATGAAAGGATTAGACTGAGGGACAGAGCAATCTGGCTGAGGGGAGGGAGGCTGGATGTCAGATACCGACATATTTAACAGGAAAATAAGTTTTTTCACCTCAAACTCTGAGTGGCTTTATCTAGGAAAACCCACTAAGAAACCCTATTACTTCTAAAAGGTTGTCCAAGCTGCCTATGGACAAAAGAAAATTTTGAAGGATAGTTTCTCTGGAACTTAGGTACAAGAGAAAAAAAAAATTGTTTGAGGTCCTGAATAACCTTGCCCTTATCCTGCAAGGTTTTAAACAATTTTCTAGTAACAGTGCCAAAATGATTCTAGTTACCTATGGAAGAATCTAAAAGTTTGGCTTGTAGATGCAACCAGGAATATCTCCTCATGACAGAACCAGATGCAGCTGCCTTAGAGAGGAATCAGATGCACCATAGCTGCATTTAATGGAATGGTGAGCTAGCTGACAGGCAGAACTCGGACGAGAGAGAGCGAGAGCAGAAGTCATATTGTCCAAGTCAGGCATGTCAGTCAAAATCCCCCTAGCTGGGACAGCTGGGACAGAACAGCCAGGTCATGTCTTGACATATGAGTTTTACAATTAAAGGTCCTAAAAGCCAAAGCAGAAGTATACATTTTTCCATATCTTTCCATAGCACAATTGTCTTTGTCAGAAGGCAAAAGCTGGCAAGAAGAAAGCAGTTTGGATGGCTTACCTGTGCACATGGAAACAATGGCAGGATCAGATGAAGGACTTTATACAAGCATTTATGATCCTCAAGTACTTTATAAAATCTATCTGGCTTCTTAGGGGTTGAATGTTGATGGTCAAGGGCATGAAAAGCTGCTGTAAATGTGTACAACAGGGCAGCTAAAACAGGAGGAAAATGCAGTAGTGTAAAATCTTACAATAACAATACATGTCCTTCTCTTCACTGTTACAGTATTCTACACCGAAGGGTCTCCTGCTTAGGATAGCCCAATATCTGGCCAGTATACCAAAGTCTTTAGTTGATATAGGCACCATACATCACATGTATGCTCTCACACAAGGCATAGGGCATAAAGGTGATGTACGGGCGCAAACACTCAGAACTGATAAAGCCCCAGAAGGAACAGAATAACCTCAGGGACAAAGGAGAACATATGCATCCAGTAAACGAAGAAGGAAGAAAGACCGCTTGGCCAGGAGGGCAACAGAAATACAGGGAAAGAATTAGGACAGAGGGGGAAGAAGGGAAGGACCAAATATTGCAACAGTGAAGAGAAGGACATCTACTGTTATGGCAAGGTTTTACACAACTGTACTATGTCCTTCCATATCACTGTTGCAATATTCTTCACCTACGGGAGAGTACAAGAGGTTAAGGGGAAGCCTAGGAGGAGGAAGAGAGAGAAAAGCCCTCTATAAACCCATGTAGGACAACCCTGGCAAAGCCTACCCTGGCCTTTGAAATATCATCCAACCTGTCATGTTTAGTGAAAGTATGAACAGATGACCAAGTAGCAGCCAAAAGGATGCAGGAGGTACCCAAACCTGTGAAAAAGGGACCAGAGGAGGTAACTGCTCTAGAAGAATGTGCCTTTACAGATGAGGAAAGACATTTGCCATGAAACGAATAACAGAAAGAAATTGCCTTAGAAACCCAGGAGGAGATGTTTTTTTGAAAACAGCCAAACCCAAAGTCCTGGGATGTAAAGAAACAAAAATCTGCTCAGATTTGTGAAAAAGTTTAGTTTTATCTAAATAATATCTTAGCTATCTATGCAAATCCAAGGTGGGAAGAACCTTCTCACTGGCAGACTGTGAAGAAGGACAAAAGGAAGGAAGATGAATGGACTGATTAAGGGACAGATCATTGACCGCACTGTGCATGAAAGAAGGATTAGTACGAAGAGGCACCTGTCTCCATAGAAAACTAAAAAAGGAGGAACAGCCATGAGAAATTTAAGTTCACAAACTCTCTTGGTAGAAGCAAGAGCCAAAAGAACAGTCTGCCAAGTATAATGTCGTAAGGAAGCTAAAGAAGCAGGTTCAAAAGGATCCTGGGTCTATTTTAAAAGGACAAAACGGTGGTTCCAGGAAGGTGGAATAGGCTTCCTGGGATGCCTGACATGAAGAATGACTTTCAGAAATTGCTTGAACTTAAGCCTAGAGGCCAGAAAAGGATTCAAGTGCAGACGAGCAAAAAATTATGACAGGTGAGCTTTAACTGAGGAATATGCCAACTCAGCATGTAACATATCACACAAATAAGAGAGAACCAGAGTAATCTCCACAGACTGGAGATCCTGATGACGAGAGAAGCATCAGGCAGAAAATCTTTTCAATTTGGGCATATAGGATTTTCAAGTAATGAGTCTCTTGGTTGCTGCAGAACCCAGAGCACGTCCTCAGAAAAGAGGTGCAAAAAAAGGGATCAAAACCATATCACCCACATCATTTGAAGAGTGGCCAGGTGAGGATAGACAAGAGATCCCTTATCTTGTGTGAGAAGATCCACCCATTGAGGTAACTTGTAGTGATTGCCCATGGCCAAATGAAAAAGGAGGAATCAATGTTATATGGGTCAAAATTGTAGTCACCAGCAAGATTTTGAGAGAGTCCTGCCAGATCTTGTGAAGAACTCATGGTAACAGAGGAGGGGGAGGAAAAGGGTACGGATACATTCCTTCCAAGGAGAAAACAGGACATCCACTTTCCACGTCAGAGGACTTGGAACTCTGGAACAGAATAGAGAAAATTGTCTGTTCAGAGGGGAGGAAAAAAGATCTACCTGAGGAATACCTCACTGATGGACAATGTCCAGGAAAAAGAAGTCTTACCATAATGTTCCATGTGTGTTGTCGATCTTCACTTATCCTTGACTGTGGGTTCAGTTCTGTATATTGGAACCGACTTGGCCGTTATTCCAGCTCGCACCTTCCAAAAACTCTCGAGCTTAGCTCTACCCATAATGTTCCTCTCTAGGTTACCTCAGATTGAGTTTGCATAAAGTAGTGACAGACCAGAAAAAACAGATCAGAGACCATATCTGTATCATAAGAGGGCAATGCAGACCAGAGGGATAGCTCCGCTCCACCAAGAAGCCCAAAAGGCTGAGGGAAGGAGGGTGGGGATGTCAAGGATAAGTGAAGACTGACAACACAGATGGAATGTTGGGTCTATATTAGATAAACAAAAGTTTACCTTAGCGAACGCTCTAATAATCGAAAATCCTGGACCTCGAACTCCCCGCTAAATATACATATACCAACTCTGAGATCGCATTACAGTGAGGAAAGGGCAAATATTCCGATCTTCACTGTACTGCGATCTCACAAAAAGCATATCGAGGTCCGGGATTTTCAATTATTAGAATGTTCGCTAAGGTAAAGTTTTGTTTTATCTAATATAGACCCATGGAAAGTTATGGTAAAACATAACTTCTTTATCTGGTGTTGTCAATCTTCACTTAATCCTTGACTGTAGGACAGAGTTCCCAGCTACCAAAATCCTGGGAGTTTGCACAGAAGAATATTCCTAAGCACCATCGAACCAGAGGATGCTCATCCCCAAGAGACCAGATCCAACCTGTAATGAGTAATAAAGGCATGCAGAGATGCCCAAGTAGCAGCTGCACATATGTCATCTATAGAGGCCCTGACAAGGAAAAGTGGCTATTGTCCTCTGAGAATGTGCTTTAACAGGTCCCGGTGGCTGCACTTTCCTTTTACTATAAATAAAGGTTATGCAGTCTTTGAGCCATCTAGCTAGAGTAACCTTAGAGACTGGCTTCCCCATAGCAACAGACAGTAAATGCAGATAATATTCGCTTGGTTTGAAAAATTGAGAAAAAATACTGGAAGTTGTATAGCCTGATTAATCTTGGTGTCAGATACTACTTTTGGTAAAAAGGAAGGATTTTTTTTGCAAAGACACCCTGTCCTTATGAAACATTAGGCAAGGAGGCTTGCAAGATAAGGCCTGTACTGTAACTCAGATATTCTTCGACCAGAAGCAATAGCTATCAAAAATAAAGTTTTCCAGGATAAATACTTTAAATCACAACTTGTGGATGGTCCTAATGGGGGATTAATCAGAGACTGTAATACCAGATTCAAGTCCCAAGGAGCAGATGGATCCTTGTATGGTGGTGTCAGCAATAATGTACCTTTCAAAAAGTGTGAAGTAACTGCTGCACTTGTTGTTCAGAGGGGTTGCAAAGAGATCGCAGCAGGGTTGGACCCATTGATGAAATATCCTTTCTGCCACTAAAGGGTAGACAGACCACTCGTGCGGTATCAGGATGCTCCTGCTTAATTTGTCCGCAATCACGTTGGAGCTTCCCGGAATTTGCACTGCGGTTAGAAAGAGGTTGGTAGAAATTGCCCATTGCCAAATTGAGAGTTTCTTGAGAAAGAGGGTAAGATCTGGTTCCCCCTTGTTTGTTGATATATCAAACCACTAACATGTTGTCTGTTCGGATTGCAACTGTAACCAAGAGGAGGGTTTCTTGGAATGCTTGCAACACCAGAAGCACTGCCCTCATCTCTAGAACACTGATGTGCAAATTGGCCTCCAACTGGGACCAAGTGCCTTGGACCATCTTCCCCAGATAATGCCCCCCCACCCTATCTGGGATGTGTCCATGGTCACTATGGGTTGGGGTTGAGGAGGGACAAAGGGATGGGCCAATAGGATGTCATTGGAATGGAGCCACCAACTCAGGTCCTATTTGCATAAATTGGTGATTCAAATTTGATATTACATTGGTTGTGCTAGAAATGACCACTGTGATGTCAAGAGCCATTGTAGAATTTGCACGTGAAACCTCGCAAGGGGAACTAAGGTGATGGCCATGGACCCTAGAGTCTGTAATAACAGTCTTGCAGTCACTGTGTTGTGAATAATCTGGCTGATTTGTGATTTTATCCTTTTAAGTCTTTCTTGAGGTAGAGGAGCGATAAGTGCTTGTGTCTAACACTGCTTCTTCTTTTTCTTTTGGCTTTTCCTGGTTAGGGGTCGCCACAGCGGATCATCCGTCCACTCATGATTGGCAGTGGAGTTTTTAAGGTGTCGAGTTGCCAGCCCAGTGCCCAACCTTCCACATAAGGCATACACACACATACACACACAGTCACACCTAGGGCCAATTTAGAGTGTCCAATCCACCTACTGCATGTCTTTGGGATGTGGGAGGAAACCGGAGCACCCGGAGGAAACCCACACGACCACAGGGAGGACCTGCAGACTCCACACAGAAGGCACCCCAGCCGAGAATCGAACCAGAGAACCTCTTGCTGTGAGGCAGCATTGCTAACCGCTGCACCACCGTGGCCGCCCGTGTCTAACACTGCTCCTATGAACTCCAAATGCTGTGTTGGCTCTAGATGGGATTTTTCTTAGTTTACTGTAATTCCCAGAGAGGAACAAGTTTGAAGGAAGTAGTTCCTTGCTTGTAATTGTAGATGCCCAATGATTGTTGTAATGAGTCAGTTGTCTAAATATGGAAACACCCAGAATCCTTGCAGCCGGAAGAGAGCTGCGATGACTGCCGTGTATTTGGTGAACACCCTGGGGGTTGTGGTGAGACCAAAGGGCATGGCTCTGAACTGATAATGACTGGCTCCAGAAGCACAGAAACTTTCTGAACTGCTTGTCTATTTTTATGTGATAATATGCATCCCAAAGATCTACTGAGTATATCCAATTGTCTTCCGCTAAGAACAGGAGGATAGACTACTATGACCATCTTGAATTTGGTATGTTGAACTGATTTGTTCAAGACACTGATGCCCAAAATTGGTCTTCAGTCCCCAGTTTTCTTTGGCACTAAAAAGAATCTTGAGTAAACCCCGGATCTGATGTGGTGGGACTATCTGGATGGTTCTTTTGTTGAGCAGTTTTTGAACTTCTAGTACTGTCGCATCCCTGTGACTGGGTGGAACGTCTGTGATTCTCTTTAGTTGTTTGGGTTATTTCAAGAAAGGAATATTGTAACCTCTGGTTATGATCCTCTGCACCCAATGGTCCATTCTTATAGTTAGCCAGGCAGATAGGTGCAGGGAAAGTCGACCCCCGACTACCTTCAGAGGTAGGCAATCGGGCCTCTGTTCAGGAACGCTGATAGAAATTTCCACGGAAGGAATCCCTGGTCCCTGATTTTGCAGGTCACCTTTGCCTCTGGCACAGTGTCTTCTGTTATAACTGCCCCCTCTGGCCAGGGAAAAGTTGTTACCATGCGAGTCCTGGAAAGGCCCTTGGGACTTTTTAAACCACAGCCTTCCACTCCTTTGATTCCTCGAATAGGACCGATGAGGAGTAGAAAAGCATATGCTCATGGCAGAAAGTATCTTTCTATCCTTCTCACATCTGGCAAGAGTCACTTTGACTTTGGGGCCAAAAAGGGATGTTCCGTCAAAGGGGGCATTGATGAAAAAACTCTTAAATGGCTCTGCAAACTCACATAAGTGCATCCAGGTGTGTCTTCTAATCTCTATGCTGGAATCTGCTGCCCTGGTTGCCTCTTCAGCTGTATAAGCAATGAGCCTCATGGATGAGTTGCAGATTGAATCAAGGGTAGCCAGCTGGGAAGTTTCTTTAGCCTGAACCTCCTCAGCTACAGATCCTGTCAGGGTATCTGATAGCTCCTTTATCAGATCTCTTTGAAGCCTGGTGAAATGTGCCATAAAGTTCAAAGACCTAAGCGCAAAGGTTGATGAAGCATATACATGCTTCCCTGAATTTACCCATTGACCTAGATTCCGTATAAGGAGGATGGATAACATGACTCTCATCAGCAAGCTCCTTTTTGGTGGCTGCTGCAATCACCATGGTATCCACTGGAACCTGTTTAGCCCAATGCAGTTGATTTGCGGGAGCTGACAGTATTAGGTCTGGTCTCTTGGGAATTGATTCGATGGAGTCAGGAATCTTCCAAACCTGCTGGGGAATTAGCTTAAGATCATCCTCAGGTGGAAAGATTCAGGCAGTAGATGGTTGGGCATGGAGAGTCTCTAGGTATACTGACTTCTCTGAGGAAGGTTGTTGGGCAGTCCAGCCACCCCTCTGTTTAAGGATCTCCAAGATGTTAGCAAACAAGACATCATCAGGGGGTGACTTTGGGGAACCTTCCCCTTCATCAGTCAGTCTCTTCTGTGTAAGACTTTTTAGGGGAGTCTAAGTACTTCCTCTTGCACTTCCTTTTCCAGGGCAACTCCTCGGTGGGACTGGCAAGGGAGGCATTAGAAGAGAACATAACCACCACAGTTGAATCCTCAGGTTTCTGTGCCAGCTATCCCAAGTAAGGGGCTGGTGGAAGCTCTGCATGAGGGGAAGGACCAGGGTGCTGTTCTAATGAAACAGGAATCGACTGGGAAGCCGTAATGGACAAGGCCCTCTCCATGACCCAGAAGGCAGGTCGCCTGTATTGGGATGGGAGCCTGGAATCAAAACAGACTCCTTTGAAACCGTGGTCCCACCCCGCACCGAGGCGAGTGCCTCCGAGTCAGAAGCCAAGCTTATGTGTAACAAAGCCCTGAGAAGCATGGACAGTTCCGACAAGGTTTGTGTTGAACCATGCTCCCCAGAACAGACAATAAAGGTTCGACCTCGAAAGTTCTCCGGTTCTGACAGAACCGAAGAGGTCACAGTAGTTATTGGCATTGGAGAGAAGGCTCTCACTGGTGCTGATGCAGTCGATACCAGGACTGTCGGAACTGGAAACTCTGAAGGCTCAGCTGAAGTCAGAGGAGGAAGGAGGAAGGAGGATGGAGTGAGAAAGTGGTAAGGTTCCACAGCCAGAACTGCTAGGAAATGAGGATGTGGCTAACCCCCTCGCCACCAGGAGCTGGTCCACTAGTCTCATGACATCGGATTCAGTCAGGCTTTTGGTAGAGTGGACCGAATGGACCGATGGAGACCAGAGTCTATCCAAAAAGGGACTTTTAGGTTGGTCAACAAAAGGGTCAAATCTTGGGGAATATCTTGCTCTTGGTAAATCCTTAAAAGAAAACTCCTTCAGTTCTGAAATCTGTGGAATGGACGAGTGTGAAATGGTCTGTATTGGGGAAGTAACAGGTACCGCAGATGCAGAAATCGAGGTCGGTACCAACGGCACTGATGAAGAGAGGTGTTTTCCCTCTGGTTCCACCAAAACTGTGAAAACCAGGGAAGACTTAGCATTTTTAACAGCTGGTTCTGACGAAGATGTAGGAACCGAACCACTCCTCCTCTTAGAAATCCCATGCCTAGAAGACAAGGAGGAAGATTGGGAACTAATGTCTGTTTTAGAAGTGGCAGATATGGCATCTTTGAAATACAATTTTATTAAGCCTTTAAGAATCAGCTTGTTCTTCTTTCTACAAGGGCCTGGTGGATAAAGCCATGACAGATGGCACAGTCTACCTGAAGAGGCACCAGGCCCAAGCAATACACACACAGGTCATGTCCATCTGAATTTGGCAACTTAGTCACACTTCTGGTACTTCTTAAAGCCAGAAGTGCTTTTAGACTTTTCAGCCATGAAAGAGAAAGGTCACACACACACACACACACACACACACACACACACACACACACACACACACACACACACACACACACACACACACACACTTTAAAGAGAAGGAAAGAGACATTTTTTGTTGTTTTTGTTTTTTTGAAAAGGAAGTACCAACAATGGTACTAAACGGTTACAGTTCTGGTAGAAAGAGAATAAGGGAAGACGTACCAACAATGGTATGGGAGAGATTAGAAATTACCGTAATGGTAAGAGGTCAGGAAGAGAAAACACACCAAAAGTGAATAATAGAGGAGCTGGGTAAAGAATAAATGTCATTAGAGAATAAGCTACTGAAGAGAGTCAAAAATGAGAAAATTAATACTTCCAATTGTAAGAAATTACTAACTCGACAGCTGACAGGAGAGGAATGTATCTGGCACCTAAAAGTGGCAAACAAGATATGAGGCAACCTAGAGAGGAGCATTATGGGTAGAGCTAAGCTTGAGAGTTTTTGGAAGGCACAAGCTGGAATAACAGCAGAGTTGGTTCCAGGATATGGAACCATGCTCACAGTCAAGGATCAAGTGAAGACTGACATCATCAGATCACATCTCTGTGAACCACCCATTCATGAGCTTGTGTTCTGGACCTGCTCAAAGTGTCTGCCATGAGACTGTGCTCTGAAGGAATGTAAACCACCTGAAGAGTCACTTTATACAGGATAGTTTGATCCTAGACCTGAAGAGCTAGTCTGCAAAGGAGAAAGGACCTCAAGCCCCTCTGCTTGTTGGCATACCACTTCACTGAGTAATTATCTGTGAAGACTTTGAGGGGCCCAAGATGAAACTGGCAATGAAAAGCTTGCAGAGCCAAAAGCAGAGCCCTCATCTCTTTTATGTTGACATGGTCTGACCTCTGATAAGGAGGCCAGAGACCCTGGACTTTTACGGGACCACTTGAAACTCCCCACCTAAGTCTGAGGCATCTGTGAACAACTCCAGAGAGGGAACTGGAGCCTGAAAGAAAAGCCCTATATTGAGGGAAAGAGATGAAGCCACCATTGAAGCTTGAGCTTGAGACAAGGAATAAAAGGCACAGGGAACTCCAGGGGTTGGCAATGTTGGGGCCACACCAATCTGAAGTACCACTGAAGATTCCTCATATGAAGCCTGGCAAGAGGAATGCATGGGAATGGTGGAAGCGATAAATCCCAGGACCCTGAGAAATTCCCTGGCCATGACAGAGAAAGAAGAGACTGGAAAAAAGTTGTCAGGGACAAACCCACAGAAGCAGGGAGAGATGACATTATGGAAAAGGTCTGATGCCTGCATCTGAGGAAAACATGATCCTGGGAAAGCATAAGGACTGATTTCTGGAGGTTTATGGTGAACCCAATACTGTGTAAAAGACAAACAGTAAACTGGAGATCCTGCAACAAATGCTGGGAGAACAGCTTGAATTAATGGAGCCTCTAGGTAGGGAAAAATCTGTATAACCCGAAGCCTGTAAAAAGCAATGACAGGAGCAAGGCATTTGGTGAATACCCTTGGAACAGTAGAAAAGCCAAAAGGCAAAGCAGAAAACTGAAAAAGCAAAGAAGAAACAGAAACGTACATATTTTCTGAACAGAGGGTGAATGGGGATGCAAAGGTATGCATCCTAGAGATCTACAGAAACCAGAAAGGCCTGGGGAAGAAGAACAGTAAACAAGGTCTGATGGGATAACATCTGAAAAGAAGGAATCTTGAGAAAGTATTGAGCAATGAAAAGATCCAGAACCATTCTCCATGTACCCTCATTCCGAGGCACCAAAAACATTCTTGAATAAAGCCTCTTCTCCATCTGGATGGGTGGAACCAGCTGAATGGTACCCTGATCATAAAAAGATTGCAAAACCTCTGGAAAATGAAGAAGCTGTTCTTGAGGAAGTTGAGGAATGTCTGAAAAGGGAGGAAAGGCTTTCCAAACCATGAAATATCCCCGATAGATAATCATGAGCACCCAAAATCTGAGGTGATCCCATGCCAATTCAGAAGAGATGAAGAAAGGAGAGACAAAGTGATCTGTCAGATGAGAAGAGATGGAAAAGCATCAAATAGAACCAGGAATGTCCTGAAAAGAAGGTTTTTAGCAAGGAGGAGTCTGAGTAAACTTAGCAGGAGGAACACTCCTAGAACCAGTCTTACCTTTAGGAGGGGAGCAAATCTATCTACAAACAAAGACAGACTTAAAGGGATAATTCCTATGGCATTTGGGAAGATGAGAGACAAAAATATGTTTAAGATTCCACAAGGCCTTACCCTTATATTGGAGGGAATTAAGTAAGCAACAGCTGTCTCAAAAAGACTCTTGTTATCCAAAGTTGCATCCAAAAGGCTGGCCTTAATATCTCTGGGTAAAGCCTTAAGGCATAGCCAAGAATAACTTTTTATCGCTGAACCAAAAGCAGCAGCCCTGAAAGAGGCATCAGCTGCATTTTATTGAGTGAAAGACAACCTGAGAAGTGGAACCCAGCAGGAAAAGGCCAGAAGCCTTCCCCTCAGAATCAAAGTCAGACACCAGCTTAGATACCTGGGAGAGAAGGGCCAAAACATACCTGGTTACATGAGTCTGGTAGTTAATGGCCCTAAAAGACATAGTGGCTGCATTATAAACTTTCTTGCTCAAGCTTTCCATGGCCTGACTAGCCTTTTCAGAAGGAAGCAGATGGCAACAGCTTAGAAGGTTTGTCAGAAGAAACTGATACTACTGAAGGATCATCAGGAGGGTGCTTAACAGAAACTTGCAGTCCTCAGACACCTTGTATAGCCTATCAGGTTTCTTTGGCACAGGAGGCTGAGTCAGAATCAGTGGATTCTTCATCTCAGTGCATATATTAAACAACCAAATGGCAGTATTCACATATTCAGGAAGTGTTCATGAAGAATGAATCTATTCCAAGCATGGGTACAGCAAGAATGCATGTTAGCAAGTTTGAAGCTTTTTGGGTGCTCACCAGGACTTCAGAAAGTCTATGTTTGATGGTACAGCACGTACATGCCTACTTAAAAATGATTTATGCAAAGGCAGCTAAGAATATATACTATAATAAGTATTGAGGGTGGTGGTAGACTGTTTTCTAAAGGAGAACCGCACCCACAGACTCAAAAAACATGTTTATTTCATCATGGTTTGGTGTTTCATGTATTTTAACACCACTCTGGGACTATTTACAGAGTTTTAAACATTTTATATGTAATTTCTGAGTCGGACAACATGGGGTCTGGCATCTTGAAGTCATTCTGATTGTTTACTCTGCCTCTAGGTAGCCCACAATGCAGTGCTTACCTTTAAAAAAATACATCATGCAGGCCTTTTTCTTTCTTCCTAAAGCTCCTGTCACTGCATTGTTTTACATGCATACGCTGCTGTCTTTCAGTCAGTTTTAAGTAACATTTCATGCCACTCAATGGCTACTTAAAACACAAACAGTGCAAATGCCACAGAACAGTCTTTCAAATTGCTTTTTACTGCTGCTGCATTTTAGAATGGCTAAATTGTAGTTTTTTGTGAAGCCTGAATTGTACTACTTTGACTCATCTCCCAACCCCCTTCACACCTAACTTCCCTAGCTGTCAAAGTGCTAAGGGTAATTTGAGCTGTTACCTGCTGTAACTGACAGCTCACAGCAGGAGACTTGACTCATGTATTGTTTCCTTGTTCTAGCCTTTACTTTCTGTATGGGTAGAGGAAGAACCAAGGAGCTGTGACATCACAGCATGGGTGGGTTTTTAGGACAATAGTGCTGATGTCAGTTTGGGGAGGGAATTGGCCAGAAAACTACCTGTATTCATTATCCTTGATGACGTCAGTGAATGGGAGACTGCAGCAAGTTTTTTCCAGGGCGAGATAAGTTTTTTTTAAAGTGAGGTAGAAGAGAGAAGTGGAGAGAACCAGTCGATTTAAAATATTTTGAATGTTGTATTGTTGATTATTCACAGCAGAGACAGTAAATAGGGAAAAAAAAGGACAGGTAAGTTGAGCATTTAATAACAGAATCCCCATTGCTGTTTCATACTATACAAAAAGCTGTTTCCAATCTATTTTTGGAATTACTAGTTTCTTATTATGAATAGCAGTTACTTGCATGTAATCAGACTGTTATCAATATAAATTATATTTCAAATGTGCAGGCCTGTGTTACTAATCCTGAATATGACAATTTAAAAGGGGCAATTCATCTGTTAGAATCTGAAATGGGGAACAAAAAAATGCAACCAATGAGATAAAAATGAGTATAGTAAGGATATGGCAATAACATGGCATAAGAAAAAGTGATAATTTCTCCAGCAGAATAAAATGAAAAATACGAAATGTGGTGGTTCTGTATTAAAAAAATTCTTCTTGACTTTAAGTTACAGGCAGTGTTGCTATCAATATTCTGACTTCTCTTCTACAAATGATGCAGAGGAGGATTCTATAAATGGTTCCCCATTTAAAAAGAGATCTAACAATTTACTAAGCCTTTTAATAAATGGAGCAGAAAACGTAATTAATGATGAGAGAATAAAGAGCACATTTCTCTAAGCACTGCAAACTCAGAAATACCATTAAACTGGCCCCAAGGTGAGGACTTATTACTTAATTTATCTGACTGACTTAAAGTTTAATGCAAGGACACCGTTAAATAAAGGATTTAACTTTTCCCCTTCATTTTATATCTGAATTTTCTATAGTGCCTGATATCAAGGAGCTCAGCAGGCGAGCTGATAGTGAGATGAAGCTTTTAACATATTTAAATGCAAATGAATATAAGATTAGGTTTACACTTAAAAATGATTTGCTTACTATCAAGTATTTAGATGTCAGCATAACCAAATTGTTGGCTGGTTTTATAAAAATAAATTTTGTTACATCACTGTTTATCAAGAATGCCATTCTGTTTACTACAAGCTCTCACCCCAAACAAATTAATGATTTACCAAAATATATCTCAATATATCCATATCCAATGTATGTGTAGGGATACTGATGAGTTTGAAAGCATAATTCAATGATCTAAATAAAAAAAATAAAAAAAGGAGAATGTGATGACCAAGAAATAAGCAATGGACATAACTTTAATAGTGACAAGAAAATGAAGATGTGTTAGAACACAAGGTTCTTCCCAATATACCACCAATCTCCCCTGAGACAAAGATGATCACTACTTATGGGAATATTTTCTTTTTTTAATTCAGGAAATAATAGAGTAATATTGGTACTTGTTAAAATGAAACATCCTTGGCGACCTACTGTCTGATAGATATCAGAAAGGTAGAACTATAAGTGAACATCTGACATGATACAAAACCCTTTTTGTATTTACAAAACATAGCCTTTTTTGGGAAGGGGGACCAAATGGTTGTTTCCCTTATGGCAACTGTGTACATTGTAAAAATGTGTGCAAAATCAAGCATTTAACTCTGTGAAAAACTTCAAAGGCATTTGAAATAAAACAGTAAACAAATTGTATGAATGACTGGGTAATTTATGTGGGCATATGTTTTTGCTCAGCTTTTTTGCACACTGCAAAGATCTACACCAGTCAAAGGATATCTTTACATATCAGTGATATTAACTTAAAAAAAGAACAAAATCCTTCATTTAAGCACATTATAACACTATGTCTAATTTTACTTCTATAGGGTTAGATATTATTACATTTCATTGGGCTGTGTAAAGCTCACACTGGCACTAACATCTGGATAAAAAGAGAGTCCACAATCCTTAAAAGCATAATATATAAGACCAACATGCTGAAGAACAAAAGTGTCTAAAAATCCTGAATACTGAATATTCATATCAGTGTAAACCCAGGAACAAGTGCTAACATGGGTCTTTGGTGGAGGGGGAGTACAGTAAATGAGATTGTGCTCTTCAGCATTTTGGTCTTCTATGCATTTCAGGATTGTGGGCTTCAACTTTGTGATAGTAAATAAATAAGTATATATATGGAGCTACGTAAAATTCTCAAAAGGCAAAACATTGAGATGAAAATGACAAAAAGTTTATATTCACAAACATCCAGATCACTGTAAGTTTTTGCCCTTTTCCCCAATGTAGTGTGATCTCGGAGTTGGTATATTTAGTTGGGGTTTTATTTGCTTCAGTTTGTTTCAAGTTTTGTTGGCTGATTGTTTACTTACCAGGGGAAATTTACAATGATCTGGATGTTCGTGAATATAAACTTTCTTCATTTCCGTCTCGCCGTTTTGCAGCTCGATGTTATGGTAATCCGTTATTTTAACATAGATCCATATGTATATATGTGTATGTATATATATATATATATATATATATATATATATATATATATTTACACACACATACATACATACATATATATGGGAACCTGTCAGATCGACGAAACCACACTTCCCCGATGACCAGATCACCGAGACCACATCGCTGACGGAGGAGATCACCGACAATGGTGAGTAGCGCAGAACGGGATGTATTCCCATTTCCATAATATGGTGCAATCTCAGAGTTGGTATATTTAAGTAGGGGGAGTGTGGGGGTGCAGCCCCCACATGGGGGTGCAGGGGGGCTTGCCCCCCTGCTATGCACATGTAACTTTTTGGTTTTTAGTTGTATTGCGGAAATGGGAATACATTCTGTTCCATAATACTTATACTTACTGTTGTTGGGGATGTAGTCTCGGTGATTTGGTCATTGGGGAAGTGTGGTTTCGTGGATCTGATATATATATACACACACACACACACACACACACACACACACACACACACACATATGTGTGTGTGTATGTATGTGAACAAGTTACAATAGTCAAGGTGGTTTTGGATTTGTTGGAGAAATTACAGTTGTATACACTTACCATAAATGTAGATGTTCGATTGTATTCACTGTTGCAGTCATCACACTTGGGTTAATCCTGCCAGGGGTAGCCTCAGTCAGCCTGAATACCAGAGGCTTAGTATTTCTGCATTGATTGCTGTCAATCCAGGACTGACGTCAGGTTGTCAGTGGTATAAAATTAGGCAGCCAACACCATTACATCAGTTTTTCTTGTCCCAAATGTCAGGCGCCCCCAAATGGGGAGATAAGTTATAGTGGAAAAACACCACCAGTAAAAAGTAAATACCAATAGCCCTGTAAGGAGTGAGGAAGAGAAAGACAGAGAGAGAGGTACAAGGGGGCTGGAGGGTGGGAAACCAGGACTGCAACAGTGAATACACTCTAACATCTACATTTATGGTAAGTGTACACAACTGTACTATGTTATTCATGTTTCACTGTTGCAGTCATCACACTTGGGTTGATTCCCAAAGCTGAAGAATGAGTGAAGGCAGTCAAGAAGTGTTGGGGCTGGCTAGTATGTCCTGCAGGACAGATTTGTGGGAGAAAGTACAGTTTTGTACACTTACCATAAATGTAGATGTTAGAGTGCATTCACTGTTGCAGTCATCACACTTGGGTTATACTGCCAGGGGTAGCCCTCAGTCGGCCTGAATACCAGAGGCTTAGTATTTCTGCGTCGGTTGCTGTCACTTCAGTAATGACGTCAGGTCATCAGAGGTATAAAAACAGGCAGCCGACGCCATTACATCAGTTTTTCTTGCCCCAAATGTCAACAGTCCCCAAATGAGGAGCTAAGTTATAGTGGAAAAACACCACCAGTAAAAAGTAAATACCAATAGCCCTGTAAGGAGTGAGGAAGAGAGAGATACAAGAGGGCTGGAGGGTGGGAAACCAGAATGCAACAGTGAATACACTCGAACATCTACATTTATGGTAAGTATACACAACTGTACTATGTTCTTCTTATTTCACTGTTGCAGTCATCACATGGGTTGATTCCCAAAGCTGAAAAATGGGTGGAGGCAGTCAAGAAGAGTTGGGGCTGGCTAGTATGCCCTGCAGGACTGCTGTTGCAAAACCCTCCCTGGATTTGGAAAAGATAGGCAGATGGAAATGCTTGGTGAAGGTATGAACAGAACTCCAAAGTAGCAGCTTCCAGAATGTCCCTGGTAGGGACTCCTTTGAAAAAGGCTGCAGAGGTTGAAGTTGCCCTAGTGGAATGTGTTCCGACTCCCTGAAGGGGTGGTTTCCCATGGTGTTTGTAACATAAATAGATACAGTGTGCTATCCATTTGGAAATGGTTTGTTTTGATATGGCCTTGCCCTCTGCCCCTGGTGCAAAGCTGACTTGTAACTGGTCAGATTTCCTAAAGGGCTTAGTCCTATCAAGGTAGAATCTGAGCTGTCTGTGCACATCTAAAGAGTGCAGAATCCTTTCTCTGTTATTTTGAGGATTAGGGAAAAAGGTGGGCAAATGGATAGATTGATTGAGAGCCACACTGGACACCACTTTAGGCATGAAAGTTGGGTTAGTCCTGAGGAAGACCCTGTCAGCATGAAAAATAATGAAGGGTTCCACAGCCATAAGTGCTTGTAGCTCAGACACTGTTCTAGCTGAAGTGATGGCCAGAAGCAAGGCTGTTTTCCAAGAGAGTAATTTTATCTCTGCTGATGCTGCAGGCTCAAAGGGGGCTAACGTGATCTTTTCCAACACAAAGTTAAAGTCCCAAGCAGGGGTGGGGGGCTCTTCTTGGTGGCCTTAAGTTGTTAGTCCTCTCAGGAACTGCTTGATGAGAGGGTGAAAGAAGAGAGGTGGCTCAGTGCTGTAATGAGCAGAGATGGCAGAGGCATGGATCTTAATGGAGGAGAAGGAGAGGCCTCTGTGGAGTAGGTCTGCTAGGTAATCCAGGATGAGAGGTAAAGAGGGCTGTGCTGTATCTGCTCCATTAGTGTGAATCCAGGAACAATACCTTTTCCACTTGTCAGCATAGGATTTCCTTGTACTGGGTCATCTGGCTTCACGTATGACATCCAGTACCTGCTTGCTTAGGCTGGCCACTGGAGGCAAAGTCAAGGGATAAGCCAGGCTCAGATTCAGGGTCAGCAACTGTAGATGCAAGAACTGTCCCTCCTGCTGAGTCAGGAGAGTAGGGATTTGGGGTAGGTGCCATGGAGGCAATGGTGACAGACTGAGCAGTAGTGGGTACCAGTGTTGGTAGAAACAGTCTGGAGCAATCAGGATTGCCCTTGGTCTTTCCTTCCTTATCTTGAGTAATACCCTTGTAAGAAGAGGTAGAGGGGGAAATGCATAGAATGAGAGGTTTGCCAACTGGAAAGATAGGGCATCCACTTTCCAAGCCTTGCTGTGAGGTACCCTGGTGCAGGATTTGCTGAGCTGGTGGTTGTAGGGGGGAGGCAAATAGGTCCACCTTCGGAGTACCCCATTTCTGGGTCACAAGGTGTTGTGGTTTAATTACCACTCGTGTGGGTCTAGGAAATTTCTGCTTAAGTTGTCTGCCAGAGAGTTTTGTTTGTCTGGCAGGAATTGAGCTTGCATGTGAATATGCATGGCTGAGGCCGTGTTCCACAGGGTCATGGCTAGCCTGCAGACTGGGTTCCCCCCTGCTTGTTGATGTACCATATCACTGTGGTGTTGTCAGTTTTGATTAGTAAGGGCCCCGGAGAGAGTAGGGATTTGAAAGCTGTCAGAGAGTGCTGAACAGCTAGTATCTCTTTTTGGTTGATGTGCAGATGAATTTGATTTGGGCTCCAGTGGCCCTGAATGCACCTGCCATCCAGATGTACACCCCAGGCATAATCTGATGCATCTGTGGTTAGGATTTGGGTGGCATGGGGTTGTGTAAAAGGAAGCCCCTTGTTGTGGTTGCATGCTGCTGCCCAATAAAGGAACTCTTTCATAGTGGTTGATATTGTAGTGGCTGTTTAGTGATCAGGTTGGTTATAAGTTGCAAAAGATTGCACTGCTGAAGAAGGAGCAGGAATGAAGTGGTAGTTTTGTTGATAAGGATGCTAAGGATGCATGTATTCCTGATAAGCATAGTTTAACACTTAACATCAAAGTAGGAGCTAGAAGGTAGGTGTCTTGTTGTATGTGGCATTTAGGTGACAATAATATTAAATGTAAATATAAAATGTGGTTATTAACAAATATGTAAAAACAGATTTACAGTCTGATAAAGCTGTGGTTTTTTCGTGCTTCATTAAGGTAGTTATGGTTTGCATTAAGATGTGGTGCTAAGGCTTTTAATAATTAATTGTTAAAATATACTTTGATTTTTATATATTTTTTATGACAACTATATGAGAATTTTCTCTGATTCTAAGTTGTGGAAAATCTGAATTTTGCAAGTTATATTAGTATGAACTGATAGTGTGTTTTAATGTTTTTAACATAAGTAAAAATTTGTTTTTTATTAATTGGGGTAATAATTGAATAATTGATGTATGTACTAGTATTTAAGGGGAGTATGTTTGAATTATTTTTTGTCTGAAGAAGTTGGGGCATTGACCCCTTCGAAAGCGCTCACATTAAATTGGATTTTTAATACTGGCTGTTTGTTGAGCTACCTCTGTTGGACTACGCCTGCTTTTTTGGCTTTGCAAAATTATTTTGTTTAACAGTTTAGTAAAGTGCAAAGAACTGAAAGGTAGATATTTCCTGCAGGAGTCCCTTATTGGGATGTGCAGATAGGCCTCCTTTAGGTCTAGGGTGGCTAACCAGGTGTCTTTGGACAGCATAGGGAGAAGCTGCTGTAGGGTGAGCATTTTGAATTTTGGTACCACCAGAAAGGTGTTTAGAATGGATAGATCTAAGATTGGGTGCCAAGTGCCCTCTTTTCTGGGTACCAGGAAAAGTCTGGAATAATAACCTTGGCCTATCTGTTCTGCAGGAACAGGCTGAATTGCCCTTATGGAAATCAGGGACTGAACTTGGTTTTGTGCCTCTGACCACTGATTTGGAGGAAGATCTGGGAACCCTTTTGGGGTTGGCAGCATGTGGAAATAAAATTTGCATTCCTGGGATACTATGTTGAGGACCCATCGATCGTTGGTGATGGAGGTCCAGTTTTTTGCATGGTGGGCAAGTTTCCCTCCTAGGGGCATGAGCAACTGGGCAGAGGTGAGAAGTCATTGTGAATTCTTTCCATAAGGGGGTGGCTTAGCACTCCCTGCTTTAGAAGTGGAGGTACTCCATTGCTTAGATCTCTGCATACCCTAAGACTGTAATCTGGGGGGCTCTGTTTCCCCTGAGTCTAGTTTGAGATGTCCTTGAGGGTGCTGGAAAAGACCAATGTTTTGAGGGGCAATGCCTACTAAATCTTGGAGGCTGCACTTGCAAAAAATCTTGGTCTGCATAGACTTAGATTATTCTTCCATCTTTTTTAAAACCTCTTCTGCTTTGGTGCCAAACAGATTGTCCTTGTTCAGACAAGCGTCCAATAATTTTGATTTGACATGGTCTGGCAAGGTCTGCTCCTTAAGTCAGGCATGCCTTCTAAGTACAGAACCTGTGACTGCTGCCCTGCAGGATGCTTCTAGGGCATCAAAGCCACATTGCAAGGTGTGTTTAGTAACTTGGCTTGCAGAATGCATAAGCTCCTGTAAGTCTTTATTTTATGCACAAGTCAGAAAGGTAGATATTTTTTGTTTAAGGAGTTCCATTGTATGTTGCTGGTACTTCAGCATGTAGAACTGACAATTTAGTACTCTAATGGCAAGAATTGCAGAGGTGTATACTTTTTTACCCCATCTGTCTAAAGCTTGGGAATCCCTGTCCAAGGGGGGTGGGATCCTTAGCTGTGGTTGCTTTTATTCCTTTAGGTCCTTGGGAGATGACCACTGGGTCACCAGTAGGATTTTTGAAAATAAATTTGTGTGAGTCAGGGACTTTGTAATACCTATCAGGCTAACTGGGAGCAGGTGGAAGGATGTCAGGAGTTAAACTGGATTCCATAAAGACATCATCCATAACATCCACGACAGGAGGAATGGCTAAAGGTCTGTGCTGTGATAAATCTAAGAATTCCCGGAGTCTTTTTTTGGACTGAGAATAGTCCTGACACTCCCATCGGAAATGCTCCATTAAAGTATGTAGGGTTTCACTAAATGAAAAATCCTCTGGAGGAGAGGCAGAAGGAATAGATTCCTCTGCATCTGAATCCTCATAAGCACACAAGGGTTACATGTCTTCATATTCAGAAACCTCAGAGTCTTCAAACACCTGGTCAGATAAAACTTCTGGGGACAAATCTCTTTCTTTTGGAAGGAGTAGGCTGGCTTCCCCTAATAAGCATGATAAGGTCTTCTGCTATTTTAAGCATTTGAGATTGAGGCATGGAAGCAGGTGCTTGAGCTTGGGTCATCTTTTTTTAGGTGTAGTTTGTACCCTGGGCCTTAGAAACTTGGTAGTTTTAGAAAGAACTGAAGACGCGAAAGAAGTCAGTTTGTGTCAAGTATCAGTAGTGCAAAGAAGTTCCTTGGAAGCCGGTGCCTGCTTAGCGGCTCCAGACCCATCCAAGGTAGAGACATCCGCAGGATCCTTAGTCAAAGAAGAGTCTCGCGGCATACCAGATTCTGAATGGGTCTCGGTAGCAGCCTGCAAATCCACAGAAGCTGGCATCAGGGGCTGCAAAAGTGCCTCACTGAGGACCAGTGAACTGGTTACTAACTTAATGGAAGCGTCGGCAGTTGTGGACCTGTGTGGTCTGTCTTTGTCTTTATCCTTACGTTTTTTCTGAAGATCGGCAGTCGGATGGCTTACCGAAATAATTTTGGAATACACAGATCGAGACAGAAAATATTTAGCTACAATGAGGGCCTGATGACGTATAGTTCTGGCATTGAACAAAGCACAAAACTGACAGCGAGAGACATCGTGGTCTGGGCCTAAACAGGTGACGCAGTAAGAATGGAAATCTCAGTGTGGTATTTGCTTTCCACAAGTGAGACAATTGTTAACTTTTTCTGACATCGGTTAGAGCAAGAAAAAAGGATCCCCAACAGGGTACTTAGCTTTAGAAGACTTCAACTTTAATTTGGAAATGAAAACTTGGGTAACAGCCAACCGGCACTCATGCAAACTGCTTCTGTTTCAGGCTCCTTGGCAAGAAAGACTGATGTAATGGCGTCAGCTGCCTGATTTTATACCACTGATGACCTGATGTCAGTCCTGGAGCGACAGTAACCGACACAGAAATACTAAGCCTCTGGTATTCAGACCGACTGTGGGCTACCCCTGGCAGGATAACCCAAGTGTGATGACTGCAACAGTGAAACACGAAGAACATCTTACTGTGACTTTCTCCTTGTCTAGCCTGGTGAGGGGCACATCTGTGTGTCTCACGATAAAGTCTCCTATGACTAGCATGTTGGGCTTGTTGCTGGGCCTTAGAGGCTCTGTTACACAGACGTGTGTACTATGTGTGATGCTTGGTGCTGTGGGTTGTGATGTGCATGTGTGTTTTTCTTTCAGAGATCTCTTTTGTTTAGGTATGTTTTTGCTGAGAACCCCCGCATATGTAGGAGTGTGTTGTATAGATGTGGGTGGTGTTAAAGGTCTGGTGTTCATACTGTTTGTGCAGACAACCTTCTCAGTGCGAGATGTACTGGCTTGTGACTGAGACAGCAAGGATTCTGGTTCTTAATGTGATTGCATCTCTCACATATTGTGTTCCTAGGTGGTAGTAGTAGAGGGTTGTCTGTGTACATAAGGCAGTTGCTACACTGTCTCAGGATGCCCATATCAACCAGACTAGCTGGAGAAACCACAGGAAATTGTCCATCCATGGTTATCAAAATCTGTGGAACAGAGGTCAGGGATGGTAGAGTGGGTACTATCTGAGGAGAGTACCTATAGCTGTGAGTAGGACTGGAGAAAATCAATACAGTACCTGCAGGTAAGGGCCTCACTCACACAGGAGTGCTGTTAAGGGAAAATAATGCAACTGAGATACCTCGCAAAGGGTTAAAACAGCACAGCAGCAGTGTGCAATGGACAAACAAGTACAAACCAATGCAAATGCTGAGTTTAAATACCACAAAAAGTAAAATAGAAACACTGGAATTGCCCAATCAACACTTGTCCCTGAGCTTTTAGCTCAACACCCTATGCCAGACCAGTTCCAACCAGTTCACTTACTCCCAACTAAGTTCAGGCAGGCCCTAGCCAACACAAGATGGCATAACAGGAAACACAGGAATCACACAAACAGATCTGAATACAGCAAAACTTGTAACCAGACTTTGCAAAAGATATTTAAACTCTATTTAGGTCAATTTAACACAGGAGAACAGATACACACTTAAATATAACAATAGCAAACAAGAGCAAACTGATTTAAACAAATTAACCAATAAAAAACTTCTAAACTGAGCCCTGTTCCAGCAGTCTTCAATCAATCAAGTTCTAACTGCACAGTCCTGCCACTAGGGTGCAGGGGAACCCTCTCCAAAAAGATGGCCTGGATTAGTGCTCAAGTTATACAAACAAAGCTAGATTCAGCAGGTCTGAATCTATTCTATGCTACAGCAAACAAGACACACCAGTTTCAAAAAAAGTTCAGCTAAGCAGGCACAATAAGACTTTAACCAGCAATTCATAGCTCAGAAGTGCAGAATCTACCCTCTCCCCCCATAAGACTGCAGACCAGAATCCTTCTTAATGTAAAATAACTGGCCTGAAGTCTAACAGCTTAAACCAGAACTAAGACTATTTTAGAATAACAGATACCAAGCCTTTAACCAGCAACTCCCAACTTACAAGGATGTAAGCTACCTCTCCTGCCACAAGAGTGCAGACCACAGACCTTCTTAATGTAAAACAACTGGCCTGAAGCACAAGTGCTTAAACCAAAAGGCTTAGAATAACAGTTACAATTTAATCAGGCTGCTAACAAGCAGTAATAAATGCAGCAGAATAAATGCAATTGAGTACTTTTAAAAACAGACAGCAAAAGCAAAATAAAGTAATAAAGTAGGAAGAAAGACAAATACAGTAAAAGCAGACGAATAAAGTGCATTTTTTAGGTTAAGTGGGAAGGGATGAAACACAATGATTTAAGACTGAGAAACTAAGGGGTGGGCCTTCCCAAATGATCTCTCTCTACTCAGTACAATACACTGATGAGATGGGACTGGGAGGAGTGTCCAAAATGAGATTTATAGTAGGGGCGGGCAACTCAAAAGCCACCAAATTTAAGAACACAGCAAGGACTGGACGGGTAGGAGGGGGGAACTCTTAAAACTCCAACAGAACAGCAGAACAGAAAACTTAAAACAAATGTAATACTAGAATACGATACAAAATAAAAGTGATCAAAGCTTAAAGAGCTTCAAATCAAAATGAAATACAGAGAGGAGTGATACACTCAGAGCAATGCAGACCACACACTCACTTCAGCTAACTACAGATATTTCTAAATAAAAGAGCAATGCTCTCTCTCAGCTCCTCCCACTAATTAACTGATGCTATTCACAGTGTGCAAAGGAATTCTTTAGTAACTCTTTTTTTTTAACTGACCCTAGCCAAGAACTCTTAAAACTCCAACAGAACAGAAAAAGTACAGTTGTGTACACTTACCATAAATGTAGATGTTTGACTGTATTCACTGTTGCAGTCCTAACCAATGGGTTATTCAGCTCCCGGTAGCCCTCAATCGGCCAAAATACCAAAGGTAAGTAACTATGACATCGGCTGTCATTGGTTGTAAAGGATATCAGGACATCCGATACAAAAGGAGGCAGTCGTCACTTCCTCAGTCTTCCTTGCCATGGAGCCTGAAGCAGAAGCATTTTTGCATGAGTGCCGGTCGGCAGTTTACCTTTTTGGTTTCCGACTACAAAGTTGAAGTCAACTACAGCGGAGTACCCCATTGGGGATCCTCTTTTCTTGCCTTAACGAATGTCAGAAAAAGTTAATTATCTAACCTGTGGAAAGCAGATTCCCCAAAAAAGATTTTCATTCCTATTGTATTGTATTGTTGTAGTTAGGACTACAACAGTGAAACACAATGAACATCTTAAAACAAAACAAATGTAATACTAGAATAAGGTACAAATAGAAGTGATCAAACCTTAAATAAAGAGCTTCAGATCAAAATTAAATGCAGAGGTGAGTGATACTCAGAGCAATGCAGACCACACAAACACTTCTGTTACATTTTTTTCCTGATTGGAGAAGTACCCATAACCTTTACAGCATGAATTCTACCAATGAACCAGTGCATTATCCAACAAACTGCATATGAGTAAACACTACGTTTATCAATCCATACACAGAGGATATTGTCAAAGGCCTTGCCAAGGTTTAGGTAAGCCTAACATGTCTGAGATGACCCACATGGAAGAGTGATTTTTCTCTAGCCGCCTACAGTTGGAGAGGGAGAGACAGAGTGGCAGTAGTTGTTGCTGATTGTCTTCAAAAGGTACTATTATCTCACTGTAATCACCTTCAAAAATTAGCCAAACACTCCTACTAATGTAATAAGGTGGGGGAAAATATTGGTTCACTGGTCCTACTGCTGGCATTGCAGGGTTCAGCAATACTAAGCACTCCAATGACTCCTCTGTGACCTCAGAGGTGCTTCTTGAAGGATAAACGTGCACCCCTGTAGCAGAAAAGGGATTGCACAGTCTCTTATTGTAATCTACTTCTGAGCCAAACAGCAGTGGACCCTAAAGGGAGTGCTGAAAGATGCCTTAATGACCTCAGTAAAAGGAGTCCAGTGCGCTCATAAGTGACGGTGTATGCCAATGACAGATCCAGATGAACATGTTGACACAGCTGCAGCATTACATCTGTCCTAGACCATTAAGGTAGTCCACAATCATTGCTATAATGATCCAAACCTTCAGGTGTGTCTCAAGCAGCTAGCTAACAGTTTCATATAATATACAATTTATCTTCTTTCCTTCCTATATCCACTGGAGTCCCACAAGGCTCCATCCTAGGACTACTACTGTTTAACTTCATAGGTATAGATTAGGCTAATGACCACTGGCACTTTCTTAAGCCTAGCCATGCATCCCAAATCTCTGACAAGTTCTGGTACCCATAGTAGTGAAAGTAAGAGCTTCAAAGATGAAACATTTACAAGAAGGGGCCTGGGAGGCTGCCTGTGCCCATTAGAGACACAGGTGTCAAACCAGGATGGATTTTCCATTTCCCAGTCCAGTTGTCCAAGTTGCACCTGAATTGGGTAAGGCAGGAACTTACTTCACATGGATGGGGAGCCTATTCCAATAAAGGGGGTAGTAATCCACAAGGTGGAGTAAACATGACCTGCTCTTGATGAATCCAAAGTGGGTTAAGTCATGTCTGGAGGTTTCCTACCATTTTTGATCACTTCCATAATTCTTTCCATAGCTTTGCATAAGACTAGTGAAACTTGTGGGTCTGCAATTTACCAGGTCCACATATGGTCTGTCTGTGCAGAGAGATGGTTGTTGTCGTTCTCCATTTGTAAGCTATGAAACTTGTTTAGAGGGTATGGTTAAACAGTGATTTCACAAGGCCTGATATGTTATGTTTCATGCTATTTAGAAAGCAGCCTGGGATACTGATGAGCCCCCTATTGATGCAATGTTCTTGTCCTGGAGTGTTGAGGACCTGTTCCCTAGTGATGGTTGAGGGAGTTACATTTAATAAAAAGTTATACACTTGCCATAATGTTCCATCTGTGTCATCCATTTTCATTCATCCTCAACTGATGGGTTCGGATCAGAGACTCAGATGAGTGTGGTGATTAGCCCAAGTTGCAGCAGCACAAATATCATCTAAAGATGCTGAAGACCAGGAGGCTGAAGAAACTGCCATAGATCTTGTGGAATGGCCCCTAGGTGGTTTTGGTAAAGATAAACCCAATTTACCATAGACAAAGGTTATACAGTCAGTCAACCATTTGGTCAATGTAACTTTAGATACTGGATTACCTAATCTGGTGGGAGAAAAGGAAATAACTGGTAAGATTTCCTAAAGTCTTTGCATCTATGAAGGTAGAAATGAAGTTGTCTATACACATCCAATAAATGTAACATACTCTCCTTTGTTTGAAAAATTTGTAAAGAAAACTGGGATATTAATTACCTGGTTTAATATTAGACTTAGAAGCTACCTTAGGAAAAATAGACAGATTAGTTCACAATGACACCCTGTCTTTTTGAAGAATTAGATAAGCAGGCTTTGAAGACATAGCTCAGAGTTCAGACACTCCTCTAGCTGATGTTAAAGCCATCAGAAAAATAGTTTTCCAAGATAAAACATTTAAGTCAGCTTTGGCTGAAGGTTCAAATGGAGATTGAGTTAAGACCTGAAGCATTATATTTAAATCCCAAGGGGATGCCGGATCTTTTAATGGAGGTCTGAGCAAAAAAAGCTCCCTTGAGAAAGGCCTTGCATAATTTAGAAGAGGTTAATGTAGAGTTATTTTCACCCATGTGGAAATTAGAAATGGCAGCCAATTGATGTAATAGTTGAAAAAACTAACTCCTTCTTTAAAGATTGAAGCTAGAAATTCATGGATTGCTGGTACAGGCTCTGAAAAGGGGTCCAGATCTATGTTAAAGGTCCAGAGGATAAATCTTTTCCATTTACTCTTGTAAGTCTTTCTAGTTGAAGCCTCATGGGAAGATAGCAAAATATGAAGGACTGTGGAGGAGAGCCTGGGCTTTCTAACAATCAGTGGAACTGGAGAAAGCATGCAGTAAGTTTGAGGCCTGTTATGTCCAAATAAGTCATGCCTGTTGGGTAAAACAGAAGGTCTGAAGTTGGATCCAGAATACAGGGTGGATGTTGATGAGACCAGGGGAACGGAAATCAAATCTGATGAAGACAAAAGGGTGCAATGAGAATAACTGTGCTCTTCAACTGAACTGATTTCTGAAGAAATTTGGGAATTAGTGTTAAGGGTGGAAAAGCATACAGGAGACCACAGGGCCAGTAATGAACTACAGCATCTCTCGGTGACTCCCCTGAAGGGGGCATCAGTGTAAAGAACCTGCTGCACTTGTTATTAAAAGAAGAGGCAAACAGATGAAGGCATAGCTAGCCCCACTGATGAAAAATTTTGTCTGACACATTGACATTGAGAGACCACTTGTGAGGCACCAGAATGGACCTGCTTAGTCTGTCTGCAATCACACTGGATTTCCCTGGAATGTGTGTTGCTATCAGGAAATGATGGGAAGAGATCGCCCACTGCCATAGTCTCACAGCTTTTCGACAAAGAGGGTAAGATCTGGTTCCCCCTTGTTTGTTGATGCACAAAACTACCAACGTATTGTCCATCTGTATCGCAATTATCCTGGATGGGGGAATGCCTTGAAAGGCCTGCAATGTCAGGAAGATAGTTCTCGTCTTCAGAACACTGATATGCATCTTGGCCTCTTCAGGGGACCACATACTTTGAACTGTCCTTACCAAGTAGTGCCCCCCACCCAAGCTGGAAGGCACCCATGGTCACCGTAGCCTTGAGAAGGGGAAGAACAAACGGATGGCCTTCATGAAGCTGGTTTTAATTAATCCACCATAGAAGATATATTTTGAATGCTGCAGTAATTCTGACTGACATGGATAATGGATGTTGGAGAATGTTGATTCAATGGCTCAGAGTCCATTGAAGGATTCTCATGTGAAATCTGACCAATGGAACAAGGGATGACAGCTGTTGCCATGCAACCCAACACCTATGGTATCAGTTAGGCTGGAAGAGATTAATTCTGGATCACTTTCTTGACTTGGGACTCCAGTGTGTTTATTCAAGTGGATGAAAGAGAAATAATCTGACCGACTGTGTTTAAACGAGCACCTATGAAACTCCAGACTCTGTATTTGGGTGAGATGACTTGCTATAATTGACTGTTATTCCCAAATGACAAAAAAAACTGGAGCAAGTAGTCCCTTGCCTGTAGTAGTTGATGTCTGGTTGGGGCAGTAAGGCACCAGTCTTCTAAATATGGAAACACCTGAAATCCCAGCAGTCTAAAATGAGCTCCTACCACTGCCATGTATTTGTTGAACACGCTGGGGACTGTGGTGAGACAAAGGGCAGTGCTCTGACCTACTGACGACTGGCTCCCAGCCAGAAGCATATGTATCTCCTGAATTACTTGTTCATTTTGCTGTGATAGATCTTTGAAAGGCATACTGTCAAGCACATCCAATCGTCCTATTGCAGCAGAGGTAAATGGACTGAACTATGAACATCCAAGACTGCATATATTGAACAAATTAATTTAACTTTCTGAGATCCACAATTGGTCTCAAGTCTCCTATCTTTTCTGGTGCTAAGAAAAATCTTGAGTAAATTTGGGACTGTCTCTAGTCTGGTGGCACTTCTTGGATGACTCTTTTCTACCATTTTCTTTTTATATCCAGAGATGCTGTTTCTCTCTGACTGGGTGGAACATTGGGAATTGTCTTCATAACTGAGAGAGGGACTAGGGAAAATGGTACTGTATAACCTCTGAATATAAGCCTTTGCACCCACAGATGTTTTCTGATACACAGCCAGACTCTCTGGTGGAGGGATAAACGATCCCCAACTGCCTCCAGAGGACAGTCAGACCTCCCTTCAGGAGCGATGATAGGGCCTATATAAGAAAGGATCACTAGAGCCCTGGTTCTGTGGACAGCCTTTGCCACAAGGAAGGCGTCTTCCAGCTGAGTTCACCCCTGTCCCCTGGGGAGCTATCTCCATGTGAATCCCAGAGAGGACTCTGAAAACTTCTTAAACCACATCTTTCTGCCACCTCGCAGATTCCTAGGGAAGGGCCTTTAAGGGGTAAAAAAAACATACACCCATGACAGACAGGGTCTTTCCCTCCTGTTAACACCTGCAGCGAGTGTCCTTAACTTTGGGTCCAAACAAAGAAGATACTTCAAAAGGTGCATTGGTAAACAAAGACTTAAATGGTTCCGCAAAATCACATAAGCACATGCAGGCATGTCTCCTGATGGCTATGCTTGAACTTGCCGCTCATGAGGTACTTTCCGCAGCAAGCGAGATCAACCTCATGGATACATTTTTTTTTTTTTTTGTTAAACAAAAAAAATCTTCATTAAATTTCCACTTATATGACATTTATATAAATTAAAACAAACCATACTGACAATTTTAGTTGCAAACATTATACAACACTTATAAACCATCCAGTCACTTTAAACCTCATTCCTTGCCTGCATGTATTGTTCCCACAATTTCCATTTTTGGTATGTAATTTGCTCCTACATTTTGCTAAAGATCCCATTTCGAGTTGTACCTGTGTTACAAGACTCACTATTTCTAGTATAGTTGGTTTAGACTTTGATTTCCATTTCCTAGTAATTGATGTGACAATGTCAGGTATTGCCAGCTATGCCAGGAGAAGTAGGACAATGGATGTGTAACATATGCCAGCATAGCTAGCTGGAGTTTTGTAAAGAATTATGTCATTTATATATCAAACGAATCCATACAGCTGCTTGTGTTGAAAATGTATTTGTAAAGCTGCTTGTGTTAAAAAAATGTAACAAAAATGGGTCCTGCTGCACAGTATTATAACTGCTGAAATTAACACTAACAGGGGATACTGGAAGAGAAGAGGTTAATCTCAGTCCAGCTAACTTTGAAAAATAGTCTGAAATTCGATTGTGTGGTAGGACATAAAGATTGTATCTTACAGATCTGACTGCAGTCAAAGACGAAGTGTCTGTAAAAACAAGGACAAGGAATCCTGCTGTATTGTACTTAGCAGTGAATTAATTGCTACCCTGGAAGGATGGAAGTGTTGAAATAGTTTTATGGCTTCCAGATGCTATAACAAATTTTAGCAAATATCTGTGTGCATGGCAACGCATATGGGTGAGTTTCTGGTTCAATTTCTAGTAAAGGTGGGGTACTATGGAAACCAGAAGTCAGATGGAAAAGATGTACACGATGGCATTTTGTAATACAGCAATGTAATGATGTTTTAATACTAGATGAGACAGAAGTCTCACGGCAGTCTGTTTTTGAAACCTGACATAGAAGGATCACTCACCTACTTCATCTTGCCTTACTTTAGTAATAACTGGGGAATAGTAATTCTTTAGATCAGTCAGGAAAATATAGTGAGATTAGTAGAGGACTGTTTGAACCTAATCATCTCTATTATTTTAATATTTCCTGTGACAAACTCTGGTGTTTGTAAACAGATATTTAGTATTTTCATGTTCTTTTACTATTATTAACTATGTTTAAACTTTTCACTGTGGCTGGTCCTTTAGAGAATATTTTAACGTTTGAGAGTACTTGCATTTATATAATGACACCATGGCCACTCCTGAAAGCCTTACTGTATTGGTCAAAGTATTAATTTCACTCAGTATAATTGGGTACCTTTGAAAGAACATTTACAGTATAGCTGGCTTTGGAGTGTCTGGTAGCAGTAACTACCTTATAGTCTGGGCAAAGGGTAGCACAACGAGTAAATCTGTGCCAGCCTTTCCTAGGTGTGTGCGTGTGTGTGTGTGGGTGTGTGTGTGTGTGTGTGTGTGTGTGTGTGTGTGTGTGTGTGTGTGTGTGTGTGTGTGCATGTGTGAGTTGCTTGGAGCAGGGACACTGATCCCTAGTTTCACAGAGAGAGTGGTGGAGGACATGGCTTGGACACTCGGCTAAGGACTCAACTCTACAGCTGTGCCAGTGGGGAGTCTTACTGGGAGACTAGAGAAAGAGAGGGAAACCCAGCCCCCAGACTGTGCATGTTCCCTGTGTGCTTTTAAAGGGAAATTGTGCTTTATGCAGACAGCTGCATCTGGAAATGCTGTGTTTATCTATTTTTGTTCCAAGTGAACGGCCCTCCCCAGTGTCAGTGGTAAGGAATCAGACACCTTGATTACTGGCCCAGAGGAGGGACATCAAACAATTGCTTTTTTCAGCAGACACCATAATTAAGCCTTGCTATGTCTAGGCAATTCTGATTCTATATCATAGCTGTATGTAAAAAACGACAGCTAGCAAGTACGGCAGGTGCCAGGCAAGTGTATATCATAGCTAACAAAAAAAAATGTCCTTAGTCATACCAATTTGCTCACCCAGTATTTCTGATAAGAGTAGCCTACACAGAATTTTTAAAGTCTGCCAACTCATTACACCCCCAGAAAGTATGTTCTCAATTACCCCTTTCTTCCCCATCACATCTCTTAACATTTGCTATCTGAGGAAAAATTCTTTGTGTAAACACTTCCAAGCAAAGATCCTAAATCTTCTAGACTTTGCTGCATATTTGGGAGACATACCTATATCTCCCCATTGTTTTTGTGAACTGCTTATCCAATCTCTCTTCCCAATCTTATCTAACCTCCTTTGATTCTTATAAGTTATCATGCAATATTTCATATGCTCTACTAATTATTCATTTTTAACATCAAATTGTTAGATTCTATTAAAAATCTACCAGTGTCTGTCTTTCACTTATTTCTTTCTCTTTGCCTATACTCTGATATTAATCTTTGATAGGGGAGGTAATCTCTAGCCTGCAGTCCAAATAAATGCTTGGCCTCTTCCCATTCTATTACCTTTCCCCGTCTAATCACTCAATTCCTTGGTCCTTTTGCCAATTTTCTCCAATAAATTCCAACCCCTTGTTGCCAATTGTCGGTATTCCTTACTGCAGTCATCTCTATCAGCATAATCTCTTTTTCTCCATTCCCATGTTGGCTTACTTCTTAGATTATTTTCTGCTACTTTATGAATATGTTTTTTGCCTTTTTTTAATTTCTCCAAGTCTTTTGGGTTTTTAATACCATGACGGGAATGTACCCCATTCCTACATCAAAGTACAGTTAAAGTTCATGAAATTAGTATTGTTTCAATCTTCAGCCAGAAATGCTCTTTGCATCACCCGCAATGTGCCCAGTAATGACTCCTCCTGCAATTCGTATGGGGTTACATGTATTGGTAACATTTCTAAATACGATTGTAGATTCTTTTTTATAAGACCCATTGCTCCTTCTACTATTGGAACTGTCTGGGTATCTCTCTTCCACATTGCTCTCGTTTCTGCCTGAAAATCCTGATATTTTATGACTTTAGTCTCTCTGTACACAAGACATTGTAGTCACTGGGTGTGGCAATTTCAATGATCAATGCTACTTTTGTCTTCTTTTTGTGGACCACTATATTCAGTTTTCTGGCATCTATCTTTTGAACTGTTGGTAATGGGTGATCCCATGTGATATAGACCATAACTTTCTATGATGCTTTGTGGCTCATGTTTCCAGTATTTTTCAACCACTTCAATGCCATAATGTTTGCACAATTCCCAGTGCAACAGTCTTGCCATATTATTATGCCTTTCAGTACATAGTCCACAGTCCTTCTGCCATTAGTATGTCACAACCAGCAACAAGGTGTGCAACTGTTTCCAATTCAGTTTTACAAAACCCTACATTTGTCTGCTTCTCCCACATGTTCAATTGACTTTTTAAACCAACGAGTACGTAGCCCACTACCTTGGGCAGCCAGTATTAACCTTTTATCTCTTAGTTTGAATTTACTTATCCTTAGCCATTCCTGTGTCCATTCCTGATCAACATGAGGTTCTTCCAAAAGTTTTCTATACTTGCAACTATATCTATGCATTTTCAACATTTCTTCCTTGTCACATCTGGTTCTTCAATTTATATACTTTCTTTTGTTTTTTGGCACATTCAGTTGCTGCCTGATTTTTATGTACTTCTGGTCTGATTTCCATTCCTGCTTGACTCGCTTCTGCTAAATTAAGCAGAGAAGTCATCTTAGATTTATTCTCCTCAAGTTTAAAAACTTTCACTACATTTGGCTCTTGTGAGGTCAGCAAATATGTGTGGATCCCCACATTCGCAGATCTATACACGTAATCCATTTCAAGGAGGCCCATACCTTCTTTGGAACGGGGAATATATAATCTTGGTATGCACTGATTTTTATAAATCATTTGGTGAGCATGAAGCATTCTTCTTGTTTTCCTATCTAATCTATCCAACACATTTTGGGGCCAGTCAGTCACTCCAAAACTATAAGTTAGGACAGGAAGAGCAAATTGGTTTATAGCTTAGATTTTGTACTTAGATGTCAACGCTGTTTTCAGGATTAACTTAAGTTTTCTAAAGTATTTCTTCCTAAGTTTTATTCGCATTTGTTCATATTTTATTGTTCTTTCATTAATTCCCAAATATTTATACACTCCCTCTTGCTCAAGTTCTTTTATATCACATTCTTGTTCCAAACTGATGTTTTCTTGGTGCTGCAATTTTCCAGCTTTAATGGTTGCTTTTGCACACTTATCAAGACCAAATGACATTTTTGTATCATCTGAAAAAGATTTGACAGCTTGCAGTTGTGCTTTCAGTTCCTCTAATGAGATACACAGTTTTAAATAATCGACTAAGAGAAGATGAGAAGTCTTTACACTTTATTGTTTTCTAGGAGGCGAATTACAGCCATGGCCTAAGCTGCTAAGTAGACAACTTAATGGGTTAAGGGCAAGACAGAATAGCAGCAGTGACAGAGTCACCCTGGAATATCCCACTTTGAATTTTTATCCCTGGAAAAATAATTTTATCATGGCTTAACTGAAAGGTGGTCTGCCACTGTTTCATGGTAACTGTAATGTAGTCGATCAGTATAGGGTGTCATACATTTTTAAGAACAGTTCTCCACTATGACTTTAACAAATGATCCTTTGTTCCATATGACTTTTATTGCTCTTCTACTGCCATAATTGAGTTTTCTTCTAATGACTATAAACTCTGTCGGCATAAATTCCAGTGTATAGTTTATACATCGTTGGAAGGCAAGTTATTGGTCTATAGTTTTTAGGGTAGCTTGCAGGTTCACTCTTAAGTAGGAGCATTGTTTTTCTTGTTATTAGCCAGATTGGTGTCTGTTCAGTGTGCGCATATAAACAGTTCTTATTCATAGCTAGATCTTTGTGCAAAGATGTTAATTTTAACCAGAAGTTAGATACTGCATCTGGGCCTGGGGTTTTCCAATCAGAGGCTTTTCTTAACTTTATTTCAATCTCTCTGGCTGTTACTTCATCCCATTTCATATCCTGTACCTTTAAATGTCTTATTCTTTCTTTTACTACTTCTATCCATTTAGCATCTTTGTTATGTTCCACCGGATCTTCATAAATACTTCTCCAAAATTTATCTTTTTTTTTTTTTGGTGGTCTTTCAATTCCTTTTACCTCGTTTCCCAGCTCTCTATAGAACATTTTTTGGTCATCGATAAATTGCTTATTTTGTACTTTTCCTTTATATTTATCTGTGCATCTTCTACGTTTTTCTGCCTGTGCTGAGATTTTTAGCTTATTTCCAATAGCGCATGAATAGATCCTGATCTGTTCTAATACTGCAGATTGCTTTTATTACATCTGTGTTTTAGTACTTTTGTTGATCTGTTCCCTCTTCTATATTCTTCTACCAGTGACACTTCTTGTCTTAACAGCTTTATAGTTTTCTCTATTCGATACTTCATGATGGTATTTGATTTTTCCCTTCCTTTCCCTGACTACCCTGTGTTCTTGCAGTAGGATTTTATCAGTTATTAATTTAGCTGCACAGTTATATATCCTGTTTGTTTTTGTTATATCGCATGATTTCTATGGACAGTCCTAATTACTGTGTTCATTTGTTTTATCAAACTTCTGACTGTTTGGGTTTTACTGACCTTCTACAGTCTATTTCTTTCATTCATCTTAATATGTCTGTCTATGTCTATTAAATCAAGCAACTCTTCTCTTACCTTGTTTTCTTCTAAATTGAGGGCATATCTTTTATTTTCCATTTCCTGCGGGCATTCTATAGAAAGTTCTATAGCATCTTTCTGTAGCACATTCTCTTCAATTTTATTCTGTGCCATCCTTTGCTCTGTCATGTGGGAACTTACTGGCCTATCACACCTCAACACTGAGTCAGTTTCCACAGTTTCCTGTTCCTTCCCTTGCTGTCCAGCTTCAGGTGAACTTTGCATAGGTTCATTGGTGTTTACTAGGCTAACAACCACAAGGGCCTTTTTAAGCTTAGCTATGCATCCCAAATCTCTGACAAGTTTGACACCCTTGGTAAGTGTAAGCATGGGCCTGGGAGATGAACTGTGTCCATTACAGACATAGGTGCCAAACCAGGGATGAATTTCTGGTTTCCCATCCAATTGTCCAATTTGCACTTGAATTGGGTTAGGGAGGAACTCTGCTTCACATGGATGGGGAGCCTGTTCCACAAACTGAGAAGTCTCTGGAATACATACCTCTCTCTCCAGCAGGTCCTATTTATATCACAGGCAAGGTTTAAGTCTTTAGAATGGGTAATTCTGGTGCTGTTTGTTTAGTGGATATGCAGGAAGTCCATCAGAGTGGGGTCTGACAATGCCCTGTATGCCAGGCATAGATCTCCCCTCAAAAGCTTGCAGGAAACAGAATACAGGGGTAGGGCCTTGAGGCGGGCTGCATAGGACATATTACTTACACCCTGTATTCTTTCAGTGAGGAATCTCTGTGGACATTCCAACTGTTGGATATACCTGGTTAGGTATATACCAAAGAAGGCATTGTACTCAATGATAGGTTGGATGAATGCTGACTACAGTGGAACAATGATTTCCTTGGACTTAGATGGCATACCTTTGTTTATAAGTTGCGCAACAGAATGATTTCAGACCAGTTTTATACCTTTTACACCAATTTCCTGTGGAAGGCTCCAAAATATCTTCATATGACACCTGACCAATTGCCTCCCGTTCCACTGGCTTCCCCTTAATTTGGATATCCATTGCTCTATCCTGTTGTGGTGCTTTCTGAATTAGATTTTGTACACTGAATCCTTCATTTCACAGGTACTCCATAACCTCAGTTTCTATTTCTTTAACTTCTCCATTACTAATCTCCTTTTCCTCTCTGTCTTGTTATTTTTTGTACTGTAAAGTTTTCCATACTCGGATTCCTTTGCCTGTATTTCTATTTGGATATCTTTGGTGCTGCTCTTTTTTGTAATGGTTTTGCTTTCTCCTTTGCATAAATATCACACCATATAAAATCTCTTTCCCATGTCCATATTTCTTCAGATGTCTCCTGATCTTCCTGCTTTTCCTTACTTTATGGACCCACACCATCTTGCTGGGAGGTAACCTGTGTTAGATCTACACCAAATCCTTCACTTCGCAGGCGCTCCATAACTTAACCTTCGACTTTACTAATCTTTTCTACATTCCTCTTTGTGATATTTTCTTTTTGAAAAATGTTCCATATCTGGATGCCTTTGCCTGTATATCTTTGGGGCTGCTTTCTTTATATTGATTAATCTGGCTTTCTTCTTTGCATAAATATTGCACCATATCATGTTTATTTCTTTCCCATGTCCATATTTCTTTTTTATACTTTTCAAAAATCTTTAGGTTTTGTTTATATTTTCACACTTCCTCAGATGCTTCTTTTTCTAAACAGATCAATATTTATTGAGCTATATACTGTTTTTTACAAATCTGTTGTATTAATGAATACAATTTTTTTTATTTTAAGCTTCCGAGTTTTTCTTGTGAAGTATTTTTCTTTCCTCTAATTTCTCTCTCAATCATTTTGTATACCTTGTGTCAGGAAATTCTGGGCTTTTTGCATAATAGTAACAATACATAACTTCTTTCTTATTCTTAATAGTCCACTTTATAGTCTCTATGGCTCTTCTTTGGCCTCTCAGTTTTTGTGAACTACTACTTCCTTCTACAACAGGGAGAGGGGCATCCTCCCCCTGGGCCTGGCCCCATTGTAGGAATGTTTCCATATTTTGAGGATTCTACATGGTCATCTTTTCCAGTCCTGGCACCAGTGTGCCTATCAGGATTGGGCACTTTTTAATCATGGGTCTTGTGCACCCAACTATCTTTTTTAATTTTTAACCTTTTTCTGTCCATGATATATGCCATATAAACAGTATATATATCAGTGTTTCCTTGGTGAGATTTTGTGAAAAAAAAACAGGGTCCACCTCATAAAGGTACTCACCAAGACTTGAGAATGTATTCCATTTCAGCACTGCTACTCTCCCTTGCTTGCAGACTTTTCATCTCTCCATTTGGACCCCTAATTTTCTGTATGGTTAATGTTATTCTCCTTAAGGATCTGCACCCAAAATCCTTGTTTCTTGATCACCCCATTTCATCATCCCTTTCCACTCTGAATTATAGGTTTCTGCTCGAGCTACAAATAGGAGCCTTAACTGTGTAGCTCTGAAATACCCATTCAAATTTGGTAATCCCAGACCATCTTGTTCTATTGTAACAATCCGATTATCCCATTTGACTCTTGTTGTCTTCCCTTTTCAGATAAAATCCTTCAGCTCCGTATTAATTGCTATCCACACCAACTTCTCTGGTTAATAAAAATATGCCTGACCTGTGCATAAAACTAAGGGGACTGAAAAAAATTTAAACTACTTGTATCTTACTATCCATATCCATAAAACAGAGCTTCCAATTTCTCAGTTTTGTATTATCTTTTGTTTAATCTCCTCCCAATATCCTTAGCTGCAACTTTAGAACTGTTTTTAATCCATACTAATTGCTTCATTTTACCAAGTCCCCATAAATATGGATATTGCTGAACCAATGTGTGTGTAGGTACATAAAAAGAAGTTATGTACTCACCATAAAGGTCCATCTGAGTAGTTCTACTTCATTTGTCTTCAACCTGAGGGAATATTGGTCTGGATCGGATTTGAGCTGGCAACTTCACAAGCATCTGCTCCAAGCTCCTCCCCTACCCATAATACACCACCAGCACCTTCCTTCCCTCAGATCAAATTTGCTGCACCCTAAACCAAAAAACCCAACCCAATATACCTTACCGCACACAACTTTTGAAACCTTATGAAATATAAACCAAAGCCGCTAAAGCGCAGTCTGCTACATGCCCAGACGGTAAGGCCAGGGGGAAGGAGGGGGGGACAGTTGAAGACAAATAAAGTAGAACTACTCAGATGGAACGTTATGGTGAGTACATAACTTCTTTATCTAAAGTAGTTTACTTCATTTGATCTTCAACCTGTGGGAAAGAGTCCCCAGTTACTTGTACACCTGGGTGGCCCTCATGGAAGGATATTCATGAGCACCACAATGCCAAAGGATGCTCTCCCTCTAGATATCAAATCCAATTTATAGTGAGAAATACAGGTATGAGATGAGGACCAAGTAGCCACAGAACAAATATAATCCAAGGATACCCTAGACCAAAAGGCCGCAGAAGTAGCCATGGACCTGGTGGAATGAGCTCTAACCTGACCTGGAGGAGACAAACCTTTGTCCTTGTAAACCTGAAGGATGCAGAGAGAAATCTATCTAGCAATGGTCACCTTGGAAATGGGTTTACCCAAAAAAGGTTTACAGAAGGACACAAAGAAATGGTCAGATTTGCGAAAGGTTTTGGTTCTGTGTAAATAGAAACGTAGTTGTCTATGAACATCTAACAAATGCAACTTGTATTCACCTTTATTTTTGAAATTTGGAAAGAAAACAGGTAAATTGATAGTCTGATTGATATTGGTCTCAGAAGCCACTTTTGGAAGAAAGGGATTGGTACGAAGAGAAACCCTGTCCTTATGGAAAACCATGTATGGAACCTTGACAAACAATGCCTGGAGTTCTGAGACCCTCCTAGCCGAGGTGATGGCCACTAGGAAGGCTGTCTTCCAAGATAGAAATTTAAGACCTGTTGTTGCCGCCAGTTAAAAAAGGAGGGGCAACCAGAGCTTGCAATACCATAGTAAGGTCCCATGGGGGAGTAGGATATTTGACCGGAGGACGTAAGAGAAATGTACCTTTGATAAAAGCTTTGCACAATCTGGAAGAAGCCAAAAAAGCCATGTTCTCACCAATGTGGAAATTGGAGATGGCAGCCAGTTGAACTTTCACTGTAGATGACCTAGCCCCTTGTTAAAAAATGTTTGCCAAAAAATCAAGGATAGCTGGAATTGGAGCTGTGAAAGGGTCTAAATCCCTTTGAGAAGCCCAGATGGAAAAGCGATTCCATTTGCTACAGTAAATCTTCCTGATGGACAATTTATGGGCTGCCACCAGAATAGTCTTGACTGAAGAAGACAAACTGGGAGTCCTAGCAATTAGGGTAACTGGAGTAGCCAAGCTGTGAGCATCAGACTGTCCAGGTTCGGATGAGGGACCCTCAAGGGATGAGAGATGAGATCCAGACAGGGATCCAAGGAGGAGATAGAATATGAGACCAGACGAAGGGAATCCATACCTGGCGAGGCCAAAATGGGGCAACGAGGGAACGACTGGTGAAAATCGCCCATTCCCAAACTCTTATGGCCTTGCGACAGAAGGATTAGGATCTGGTCACTCCCTGTTTGTTGATGTGCCAGACTACTGACATATTGTCTGACTGAATTGCAATAGTTCCTAGAGGGAGAAAAGCATGAAGGGCCTGCAATGCTAAAAGGACCGCCCTCATGTCTAGAGCACTGATATGCAAACTGGTCTCGATCGGGGACCACATGCCTTGAACTGTCCTTCCCGAGCAATGCCCCCCCACCCTAGCTAGGAGGCATCCGTGGTCACTGTGGCTTGGGCAGGAGCTGTGACAAAAGGTCGTCACTCTAGTATTTCCGAAGAATACATCCACCAGAGGAGGGACAACCTGCAGATTTTGCTTATGTGTATCAGATGTCAATGGAAGATCCAACATAGACCATTGCACCGCTAGAGTCCACTGTAGTACTTGCATATGCAAATGAGCACATGGTAGAAGTGTAATCGCTGCTGCTATAGAACCTAGGGCCCATAAAACTGACTCTGCTGAAGGAAGATGGGACTGACAGATGAAAGCGACATGCATCCATAAGCTTCAAATTCTCTCTGAAGTCAGGAAGACTTTTGTCAGCAAAATGTCTATCCGTGCTGCTATGTATTTTGTAACCTGGACAGGGTTTAGGAGATATTTGGCTGTGTTGACTGTAATTTCTAGATGGTGTGCAAGACGTAGGAAATAGTCTCTTGTCTGACAAAGTAAATGCTTGGTGGGAGCAGCAAGAAACCAATCGACCAGGTAAGGGAAGACCTGATTCACTGAAGCCTCAGTTGAGCCGCTACCACCGCCATTACCTTGGTGAACATCCTGGGGGTTGTGGTAAGACCAAAGGGTAGGGTTCAAAACTGGTATAGATTAGCCCTTAGCTGGAAGCAGAGGAACCTCCTGGAGCTTCTGTGCATCTTTATGTGATAGTAAGCATCCTGGAGGTCTATCGAGCACATCCAGTTGCTCTCTTCCAGATAAGGCAGGATGGACTGTAACATGACCATCCGAAACTTCTCTTTGGCAATTGACAGGTTCAGGGTTGACAGGTCCAAAATGGGCCTTAAGTCTCCCATCTTTTTTGGCACCAAAAAGAACCTGGAATAGATGCCCAATCCAGATTGTTCTCAGGGGACAGATTTGAGGGCTCGCATCTTTAGCAGCTTGATTACCTCTAGTGCCACTGCCTCCCTTTGCATGGGTGGTACATTTGGTAGATGGTTAGGTGGAGTGGGAGCAGCCACAAACGGGACTGAATAACCTCTGGATATTATCTGAAGCACCCAATGGTCTGATGACATGGACTCCCATGCCATCAGGTGCAATGACAGGCGACCCCTGACTGCCTCCAGAGCACAGAAGTCGGGAAACCCCTCAGGGCTGCTGCATGGGCCTGTCCGAGAATGGTTCTTGAGACCCAAAATTCCTCGGACCCCCTCTGCCTCTGAGCCATCTGTCTGGTCCCCCTCTCCCCTCTGCCTCTAGGGGAAGAAGATTCCCAAGTTTCCCAAAAATACTGAGATGTCCGGAAGCACATCTTCTTTTGCTCTCGCTGATTCCAAGAAAAGGATCTTTCAGTTTCAAGAAGCAGATCCCGACAATAGACAGTGTCTTCCTGTCCTTCTTACTCTGGACCAAAATGTCACGGACAGTCTTTCCAAATAGGGAAGACCCGTCATAAGAGGCATTCACAAAAGACACCTTAAAGGGTTCCATGAACTGACACAACCTGAGCCAGGCATGACTCCTCATGGCAATGCCGGACCCAACCGCACAAGCCACTCCCTCTGTAGCATGTGAGAGGAGGTGCACAGACATATTAGAGACTCCTTTCAAGATGGCGATCCTCGCGGAGAATGTATGCCTGTCCACCTGCGACATGGACTGTAGGGGCGACTCAGTTAGGTCCTTGACCAGGTCGCGCTGTAGTGTAACATGGGCCAGATAGTTCTGCACCCTTATAGAAAAGGTTGCTGATGCATACACCTGCTTCTCTAGGCAATCCATCATCCTGGACTCTTGGTGGGAGGGATAGACTGTGGAACTCTCCTGAGCTAGTTTATTCTTGGTGGTGGCTGCTACCACCATAGTGTCTACTGGGGACCCTTTATTCCAGGCAGATCTGTCCGCAGGGGGGCTTAAAATTTTTTCAGGGTGCTTTGGAATTGGCCGCACAGTGTCTGGTTCCTTTCAAGCCCACGAGGTGACCAAGTCCAGTAAGGGATTCATGGGGGGGATGCCCAGGAAGTAGATGGGTCTGTGCCGAAGGCCTCCTGGAACACACTCGTCCAAGGAAGGTTTTGGAGTGGACCAACCTCCCTGCTGGCACAATAGTTCCATGATGTCTCCAAAGGAGACATCCTTGGGAAGTGATCTGAGGGACCCTTCCCCTTCCTCCAAATAGATGTGCTCAGTGAGGGACTCCAGAGAGGAGTCCAAGTGCCTCCTCTTGCACGTATGCTTGTGAGGAACCTCTCTGGTGGGGCTCTCTGGACCAGGCTCGCAAACCACCTGATGTTCCTCAAGGGGAACTGTCTAGGGCTCCTTGAGCATGGGCTGTCCCTGCAGTGAAATGATGGGAGTCGCACCCAAAGCAGAGGGAGTTGGGGTAGAATCTGAAGAGATATTCAGGGGTCTCGAGGGAACCCTTTCTACCACATTGAACGCTGAGGATGAGCAAGCTTCCTTGGATGTCAGTAAGGGAGCTGCTCTCCCAGATCCGATGAGAAGATTGGAGCTTGGCCCGAAGGAGACTGAATGCCGAGGAGATGGCTGCAACCTGACAAGGTCAGCGCTGATGGGAAAAATTTCACCCCCCTCAGATCCGACGCCCAAGCTACGGCTCTGAGCTAGTCGGGTCCGACATGCTCCAGGTAACTGCCAGCGTCGAGGTAGCAGGTACCATCTGCGCCAGCCCCCTGACTCTGAAGCCTCTCAGATCCAGATATTCTGAAACTGGAGGTCAGATTGGAGGAGAAATAGGTGTAAAGAAGGGAAGCAAGCCCCCCCCCCCCTCCAGAGGGAGAGGGGGCTTGGCAAGACTCCCACCTGGATTTGTGTACAAATAAATCTCATTTTATCTACATCAGCTTTGGATAAACTGCAGGTGGACCGCGACATGCTACAGACTCTGACCTGGCTGGTCGGTGTGCTGAAGCCCTAGAAGATGACCTAGGCTCCTCCAGCCCTGGCGAAAACATGTGCGATCGGAGCTGAGGGGAGTCAGGTCAATGTACAGCCTGTATTCCGGAACTGAATGGTCCAGGGACCTCTTCCACCTATCTGCTTTGTGCTCTCTCTCTGCCCTTACAATGCTCTCCTTCCACAGGCCTAGAGGCAGGAAGGTGAGTTCTGGCCTGGGAGGGAGAGGCGGGGAGGGAGGACACTGAAGAAGCGGTCACAGCTGTGACTGAAGAGGTAGTGGAGGCAGCCGCCTCCATTGCAGGAAGAAGACCCTTCATAACCAGTTTTGCCCTACAGTCTTTTAGGGCTCATGGATTAAAGCCCCCACAAATGCTACAGCCCATAGAAAGATGGGCTATTCCTAGGCAAACAACACATAGAGTGTGGCCGTCAGCTGGTGACAATTTATGGCCACTCTGTGCACTTTCTAAATATTTGTTTAGGCTGATAAGCCATGCTAAAAAAAAAAACAAACAAAAAAAAAAAAACAGGCACAAGGCCTCACACCAACCACACGTTCAAGATACACAGAGAGCTGAGGAGAAGAAGGGAAACTTTAACAGACTAACTAACAAACTGACACGAGACATCAGCGAGAAGAGGAAAAGGAAAAAAAAACTACACTAACACACACACACAAAACTATTGAGTTTAACTTGAACCTTCAAATAACTACTCACAACTCACGGAGCTCAGAGACCACGATGAAAGCGATAGCCGCGATAAACGAGATCTGGGGGAAGGAAGGCAGTGGTGTATCATGGGTAGGGGAGGAGCTTGGAGCTCAGAGCAGATGCTTGTGAAGTTGCCAGCTCTGATCCGTATTCCCACAGGTTGAAGATCAAATGAAGTAAACTACTTCAGATTTTACAGCTATTGCCTTTGTTTTAGCTTCATTCATTTTGTATCATGAGAAGCTTTGACATGGTTCCAAAATGCTATGTCCTTTTCTGGTTTTATCAGGTATAAAATAATATCTGCAAATAGAGCCAGCTATGACTACCATACCAATACTGTCCTTGAACTTCTGACTCCCTTATTTCTTTGCTGATGGTTCAAATATAATTCAAGTAACAAAAGGGAAAGAGGACACCCCTGCCTAGTTCCTCTTCTCAAACAGAAATGATGAGAGGAACCCACCCACTTTAATTTTCCCCTCTGATCCTTCATATATCCTCTTAATCAACCTTATTGTATCAGGATGTAAATGCTTCCATTGTCATGCTCATAAACTCACTCCTTACTCTGTTAAATGATTTCTCTGCATCAAGACCTACCAACAACAGTGGTATTTTCTTACATTCTCTTTCCCTCTGGATCATCAGTGTCCTGTTAATGTCAAATGTTTGCTTCCCCTCCACAAAACATTGATCCATATCAATCAATTTTGGCATCACCTTTGCCATTCATTTATCCATTATTGACATGAACAGTTTATAATCATGGTTTAAGATTGAATTGGGGCTGCATGAAGCTGGATATGATGGGTTTATACCCTATTTAGGTATTACAGACACAACCACTTTCTTCCAGGATGTTGCTGCCTTCTCCTTGTTTTAAAATACTGTTAAAACCTTCCCGACCTTTATCACTTTCTTCCCTTTTAGCTTCCAAACTTCCACATGAATATCATCTATTCCTGGGGGGCTTTCTTGTGTATTGGTTATATATCACCATTTTTATGCCATCTCCTATCCTGTTAGTAACTGCCTCATCTACCTCTAACATAAGCATATTTAATAACCTCATGGATGCATTTCGGATAGATTGCATGGTAGCCAGTTGCGAGGTGAGTCTGTTCTCATCCTCTGAGGACATGGACCCCAGCTTCTTGATCAATACTCTCTGCAATTTTGTAAAATATGACAAGAAATACAGTGACCTGAGAGCAAAGGTTGCTGAAGCATAAACACACTTTCCAAAACTGTCCGACACCCTAGACTCTCTATTAGGGGGATAGACAGAAGAAATCTGTTTTGCTAGTTAATTTCTTGTGTCTGCTGCCAGAACCGTAGCATCAACAGGTACTCCCTTGCTCCAGTGTGGATGGTCTTTAGGGGAGCAAGAATTTTATCTGGTATTTTAGGTATTGGCTCAACAAGGTCCATTCCCTTCTATGCTCACCGAGAGACTAAGTCAATGAGCTCATCAGAAAGGGGGGGGGGGTCACCCAAGTTTTTGTTTCAAGAGCTCCAGATGTCTCCAAAGGAGATGCCTTCAGGTGGTGATCTGCAGGACCCCCCCCCCCAATTAAAATCAGTGTCCTCTGTGAGAAATTCCAGAGAGGAATCCAAGTGCCTCTTCTTGCACCTCCTCTTTCAAGGGACTTCCTCAGTAGGGTGTTCTGGGGAAGTGTCGAAGGAGAATGTCCTGATTGACTAGCTGGAAGCTTGCTTGGATTGGCTGTCCCAGTGAAAGAGATGATAGAGGCACAGAACACAGAATAGTATGAGGCAGGGTTATCTGATCTGAAGGAGGAAGGGGTGTCTGTTCTCTAGTCACAGAGACCATAACATTGAAAGCAGAATGCCTAGGAGAAACAGAAGTTGACTGCTCCAAAGCTGGAATCTCTCAGATTGAAGGCTCTTGCACCACCATCCATGCTTCACCTGAGGAGGAAGTCAGACCTGACCTATCCAGCATTGAGGCTGTAAGGGGAGAGAGATGGCTCCAAAACCTTTGGAGTCTACTCCAAGCCCCCAGATCCAGCTCAAGATAGTCCTCCAGCCTCAAAACATTTTGAGCTAGTTGGCCGAGGGGAAATAGAGTCAAGGACCAAACATTCTTCAGATCCGAAGTAGACACCCCAGGGATCTCAGATCTGATGGCTCCAAAACTGAAAGATGGATCAGAGGAGATACCAGAGGGGAAATGGACAGGTGTCGTCTCTCAGGCCTGCTAGAGGTCAGAGCCAGAAGAACTCCTATCTGTATCTGTACCTTGAGCAACTTCATCACCTTGTCCATGACTACTTCTGAAAGGGTTCTAGAGGATCAAAGAGAGGACATAGTGGAAAGAGGACTAGAATGGTGACTCTTCTAGGAATGAAGAAGGAATCCTGGATGAAATCTGATCCAATGGAAGGGGTGGGATATAGATCCAAGGAGACCTTGATTTTTGAGTTGCCTGCTCCAAAATGGATGGATCAGACTTTCACTGAATTTTAGCAGGGGGCTCCAACTGAGGGAGCCGAAGTCAAAGTAGAGGATCAATCTGGAAACCTTTTCCAAGACCCCTCCTGAGTTGTGTATCCACTTTTGTTCTCTGATGTTTTATAAGGGGTTTGAGCCCCAGCCACTGAAGATGTAGATAGCAAGAGACCCCACAGAACTAATTTCTTCTTGCAGTCAGTCAGGACCCTAGAACTAAATCTGGAAAAATGGCACAGTCAACATCAGGGTGTGCAGGATCCAGACAACACACATTCCCCTGTGGGCATCAAAATTTGGGATCTTATGCCCACAGCAAACACACTTCTTAAATCCAAGTTTCTCCGACATCTCAAAACTGCTACAAACAAGTACCAAGAAGTATACATTAGCAAAGCTATAACAAAACTTATCTATGCTAGCAGAAATTTTTTTTTTTCTTAAGGGAAGAAGAGAAAGGAAGAGAAGGAAAAACTACCAACAATGCTAGACAAAAGTACGAATGGATACCAGGAATGGTAATGAGAGAAGTACCAAAACAGTTTACAGACACTAGGGAGAATTAGCCAAGACACTAAAAAAAAATTGGGAGGGAGGAAGAAGAAAGGTAATATAATAAATATAATAAACTCACAAACACCAGCAACAAGGGAAAAAGTCCAAAAAACACTCAATTGTATTTATTTTTAACCAGACAAGTCCAACTTGGAACAAAGCCAATTTTCAGTGGAGGCCTGGGGAGAAAGGCTCCAGATGCATGTCTTTGTAATGTGGGAGGAAACTGGAGCACCCAGAGGAAACCCACATGAACGCAGGATGGAGATGCAGATGCCACACAGAAGGCACCCCAGCTAAGAATCGAACCAGAGAACCTCTTACTGTGAGGTGACAACAGTACCACTGCACCATCCAACATCCACTCCACAGAGCTAGAAATCCTCTCTGATACACAATGGTGGCAAACAGATCTGAGGTATGTTAGATTAGCAGGGCATTATGGGTATAGTTCTAGGATGTGATAATCTGGGAGAAGCGGCAGAGTCGGAGCCAAGTCTTGGATCTGAATACATCAGTTGAGGAACAAATGAAAATGATTTCAGATTGTTACTTCCTGAGGGGATACTGCTGGGGGGGGGGGGTGTCAGTAGGTTTGCTGTAACTTCTGGCTCAGTGTAGATGGCTCCGATGAGTTCTGAACACGATTGCATATTGCCTTTGAGGTTGTAGGCATAGCTAAAGAGTGGCTTGTGGTTATCCTTGGCATACAAGGCCAAATTTAATTAAAATTTTGCTTTGGTAGACTATTCGTCCTCTACATTGTTTAATTTGATGAGAGTGCTTTTATCCTACTGGGTGCTATGCCTGATAAATTTTGCCAGGATTTTCTTCCCTCAGTTATACAACTTACTGATGTGATTCCACCAGGGTGGCTTGTTTTCGGAGTTAGTTCTGTACTTATTACTAGTACAGCTGCCTGTATGCATCTAGTAGCAGTCTTTTACAAGGTTTCTGTGAAAAGTTCCACATAGGCAGCAGTCTTTGCAGGGTTTAGGGGGCTTGAATGCCAGGTTATCACTTAGTAGGAAGTTAGCATCAGAGTAGCTCCTGGACATTCCAGGGCTAGCTGGGGTTCCATGCTTTATTTTTACTTCAAAGGAGACCATTTTATGGTCTTACTTTACCAGAGAAAACAGGACTAGGGCTGTGCAGTGCTCTCAAATATTAGTGAGGACCAGATCCAGTATGTTTTCTCTCCTAGCCAGCATAATGAAAATCTGTTCTTGACAGAAGATCGAGTGACGTTTGCATAAATATCAACCAGGGCAGTCAAACTACAGAACACAATGAGCATTTGGAACTAAGGAAGATGATTATTGTATATAGCATGACAAAAGTGGGTGCAGTCAGTGAGCCATTTAGCTAAAGTAACTTTAGAAAGTTTATGATCCAGTTATTATTCCTCATGATTTGGAATACTGTGGCAAAACTCAAGTGGATGAATACACTAAGGCTACATTTTGTGGTAAACTTTGACATGGGGGAGGCAATACAGAGACTGATGCTATGGAAAGTCAAATATGGTGGGTGAACTGACAAAACCTGGAATTCAGAAACTCTTCTGGCAGAGATGAAAATCGCTAGAACGTGTTTTCCAAGAAAATCACTTTAGTCTGCAGATGCTAACTGCTCAATGGAGGCAAGGTCAGTTCTTCCCATACAGATTAATGTCCCAAGCTGGTACTGTGCCTTTTAGACATGGTCTCAAGAGGAATGGGTCTCTAATGATTTACAGACAGTCAAAGAAGCCAAAATGACAGGGTACATGTGCAGAACTGTTAAAGATCGTACACTTTCTTGGGATGACTGTTCAATCAGAGTCAAAACTGCTCACGAGTATTTACACTTGTTAATTTGACTATTGCAAAAAGGTGAAAGGCATCCTCAACTGAGTAGTTATGGAACACACAGATTGTGGAGAAGAAGAAGAATGTTTTAAGGGGGGGTTAACCTGGAGTCAAGTCACCATAATGTTCAGCGTTTACTATCCAGAAACATAAAAAAGGTGTTGAAATGGAATGTGACAGATGATTAATAGGTTGGTGGCAGTATAAATCAAACTGTGGAATTTGACAGGAACGTTTGATGTTTATGGAAAAAGGATCAAAGTTGCCACTACTGACTATAATGAATATCTGCAAGGACAACAGGAAGTGAAGCAGCCTGTTAGTCAGCAAATGCTAGCAATTCAAGAAAATGCTGCAGGATCAATTAAAAGCAAATAAAAACAATCTTACTGGGTTGAAGGATAAAGGAAAAAAATGAATTTAATGTTATGTGATGTTTTGGAGGGCGAAAACTGTTTTTTTGGACTATGTCAGAGGTAAAATGGCAGAATGAATTGGTTTCACTAAGGACACCTTGAATGTTGCTTCAGTGAAACACTTGTCACTGCCAAAAAGATAGGTCAAGTATTGAAAGCCTAGAACACTACTGAGATTTTGACTTATTATGAGGGGAGGTGTTATAGAAATTATGACAACCACTAAAAACTATTAATGGCAGAAAAAACAATGTTCATGAAGCAAGATGATGACACCAGAGCCAAGTGTATTAGGGAGGCAGTCGACTGGAGGGAATAACCACCACAGGATCCAAGTGTACAGGAAGGCAGTCAACTGGAGGGAATAACCACCACTGGATCAGGTGTCTCGTTTCTCAGAGCCATCGGATCCAACAACTCTGACACAGGATGTCATAATGGAGAAGCCACAGGGTGGAATGGAGAAAGTCTGCTTATGGATCCGGAAGGGGACAGAGCTGGCAAAACCCCTATCTAGATCTGCGCCTTCAGAAATTTACTCATCAGTCTATTCACCTCATGCTCAGATAAACTCCAGGATAACCTGACTGAGGAGGATGCTGAAGGTGGAACCCTATTGGGGGAAGTCTCTGAGCCAAGACACTTCCTCACAGACACTTGGCTCCAAGTAAGCCATGGGAACTGGGGTCACTGAAGGGCAGGGATTCCGGGGACTGTTTTTTCTGGTCCCTGGCCTCCTTGTGAGTCTTGGAAGAGGGTTGAACCCCTGAAGTGGATGGAAGAACAGGAGTAGAAGGAAGTAGCCCTTTCAGCATCAGCTTGTTCCTGCAGTCTGCCAAAACCTGCAGATTAAAGCTATCACATGCTATGCAGGAACTGTCCAAGTGAGCTGGGCCCAAACAGCAGACGCACTCCCTGTGGGCATCAGATAACAGGATCTTGTGTTCACAGGAAGTGCACTTCTTGAAACCCAAAGGTTTGACGGATTTCTCGACCATAACAAACCCACATAGCCACAGACAAGACCTAAAAGAGACAGAGAAGAAAGCAAGGAAAGTGAAAGGGTAGCAACTACCGGGCAGGTATGTGCGGGGAGTGGGGGGAGCTGCCACTAACTTTTTTTTTTAAACAGTCAAAGCAGGAAGACTTGAAACAGGAGAAAAAAAGATGGAAACTGGACAAAAAGATGGCTAAAGCCGACTTACGACCACACACTAAAACACCTGGAAGGAGCTCAGCAACACAACCTTGATGCTTTTTGTGTGAGTGGCAAATGAGATCTGAGGGAATAAGGCATTATGAGAGAGAGGGGAGGAGTTCAAACTTCAGATCTTCAGCTTGGAAAGCGGTTAAGTTGGATCTGAAACACACAGGTGGAGCACTGAATGAAAATTGACATTAAATTCCCTATTATAGCCCTAGTTATCAGCTCGGCACCAACTAGAAAACCTTTTCCATTTGGTGATATCTGCTTTCATAGCAGTAGGTTTTCTTGCTCCCTGCTACACCGCCTCATTGACTTGCTGCATGTCCTCATGAAAAAGTTGCCTAAAAGGTATCAGAATTGAATTATCCAAGCAGTATAGCTTAAGACTGTGAATACAGCCAATATGTGAGGACGTTTGTGGTTTATGATCCTCAATTCCATGAGAAGGGAGTACCACTGTTCCCTTGAACTGAGAGGAATTACCACAAAGATCTTTGAAGAGTCCCTAAGAATCTTGATAATTACCCCGCACATTAGTGGAAAAGGTGGAAATGCATATGCTCTCTCAGTCTACCAGTAAGGAATCCTGAACAGAATCTGGTTAGGTGTATCTAATTTGAAAGGAAGTGAAAAAAGCTACTCGAGGTACTCTCCAAATGTTTGTATCAATTCCTGGAAGCCTCTATCATGTAATTTCTATCTGGGGGAATAAGGAATTATGAGAGAGAGGGGAGGAGTTCAAACTTCATCTTGGAAAGCAGTCAAGTTGGATCTGAAACACACAGGTGGAGAACTGAATGAAAATTGACATTATGTTCCCTATTATAGCCCTAGTTATCAGCTCGGCACCAACTAGAAAACCTTTTCCATTTGGTGATATCTGCTTTCATAGCATTAGGTTTTCTTGCTCCCTGCTACACCGCCTCATTGACTTGCTGCATGTTCTCATGAAAACGTTGCCTAAAAGGTATCAGAATTGAATTATCCAGGCAGTTAGTAGTAAAAGCTTAAGACTGTGAATACAGCCAATATGTGAGGAAGTTTGTGGTTTATGATCCTCATCAATTCCATAAGAAGGGAGTACCACTGTTCCCTGGAACTGAGAGGAATTACCACAAAGATCTTTGAAGAGTCCCTCTGAATCTTGATAATTACCCTGCACATTAGTGGAAAAGGTGGAAATGCATATGCTCTCTCAATCTACCAGTAAGGAATCCTGAACAGAATCTAGTTAGGTGTGTCCAATTTGAAAGGAAGTGAAAAAGGTTACTTGAGGTACTCTCCACATTTTGTATCAATTCCTGGAAGCCTCTATCATGTAATTTCTATTAGTGAGGCTCTATCCAGGACCTGCTCAGCTCATCTGCCACTGCATACTGTTCTCACAGAAAACAACATGCTTGGAGGATCAAGAAACATTGAAGAGCTACCTCCCAATTTATACTAAAAGCTGGCACAGTGGGAGAGCCCTTGTGTCCCACTGCCAGGTGCAGTACCATATCACTGTGTTATTGTCTGTAATCATGAAGGATCCCAGAGACCCCAGATTTTTAATAAAAAAAAAAAAACTGCATGGATCGTAGCTTGCATCTCTGGTATCAATGTGCTTTGGCCTGTCTGACATCACAGAAGTCACATCCTTTTACCCTTATCAAAACTGCTCCATAAGCAAAATGTAAGGCATTTATTGGTACATATTGCACAGTTACTAAAGGGAGACCTTTCTGAGTTATGTGCAGTCTATACCCATGCAGTTCCTTTTTGATATGGCCCAAAATTGGAATCTGAAGTTCTGGAGGATAATGCTGGGTCCACATGACCCCTAGAAACCCAGTCTTGTATGACAGTGTCAAAGAGGGAGGTTGAATATTTTTTTGGAAACCCAGACTGAGGAAGGAGACCATCCATGTTAAAGACTCCTGACATCATGAAGGAGAAACTGCAAAGGCAAAGTTTTCTGAATAAAGTACTATGAAAATGCCTGGAAGTCCACAAAGAATTATTGCAAGGGCTAGAATGTATGAAT